>NC_137130.1:40240135-40337635 GCF_949319135.1 Squalius cephalus
TGTGTGTCTGCAGACTCTGATGGAGAGTGTGTGTCTGCAGACTCTGATGGAGTGTGTGTGTGTGTGTGTGTGTGTGTGTGCAGACTCTGATGGAGAGTGTGTGTCTGCAGACTCTGATGGAGTGTGTGTGTGTGTGTGTGTGTGTGTGTGTGTGTGCAGACTCTGATGGAGAGTGTGTGTTTGCAGACTCTGATTGTGTGTGTGTGTGTGTGTGTGTGTGTGTGTGTGTGTCTGTCTGTGTGTCTGCAGACTCTGATGGAGTGTGAGTGTGTGTGTGTGTGTGTGTGAGTGTGTGTGTCTGTCTGTGTGTCTGCAGACTCTGATGGGGAGTGTGTGTGTCTGCAGACTCTGATGGAGTGTGAGTGTGTGTGTGTGTGTGTGTGTGTGTGTGTGTGTGTGTGTGTGTGTGTGTGTGTCTGCAGACTTTGATGTAGAGTGTGTGTCTGCAGACTCTGATGGAGAGTGTGTGTCTGCAGACTCTGATGGGGAGTGTGTGTGTGTGTGTGTGTGTGTGTGTGTGTGTGTGTGTAGACTCTGATGGAGAGTGTGTGTTTGCAGACTCTGATGGTGTGTGTGTGTGTGTGTGTGTGTGTGTGTGTGTGTGTGTGTGTGTGTGTCTGTCTGTCTGTGTGTCTGCAGACTCTGATGGGGAGTGTGTGTCTGCAGACTCTGATGGAGTGTGTGTGTGTGTGTGTGTGTGTGTGTGTGTGTGTGTGTGTGTGTGTGTCTGCAGACTCTGATGGACAGTGTGTGTTTGCAGACTCTGATGGAGTGTAAGTAAGTAAGCTTTATTTCTATAGCACTTTTCACAGACAATGGAGTCACAAAGTGCTTCACAGAGTTAAAAATATACACATAACATAAATGCACATACAATACAAAATTACACATATACAGTATAGGTGCCACAATAAAAAAGAAAACATAAAACTAGTTAAAAGCTTGTCTAAAAAGATGTGTCTTTAGGTGCTTTTTAAAAATTTCTACAGAGTCCGAAGCTCTCAAGTCTAATGGAAGAGCGTTCCAGAGCCTTGGAGCCACCACGCAGAAAGCGCGATCACCTCTCGTTTTTAAACGTGTTCTAGGAACAGTTAAAAGATCTTGACCCGAAGACCTCAAAGAACGGCCTGAAGTGTAGGCATGAAGTATATCCTGGATATACGCCGGAGCTTGATTATGCAAGGCTCTAAAAGTAATGGTTAAAATTTTAAATTGCACTCTAAAACTAACTGGAAGCCAGTGAAGAGCCTTGAGTATAGGTTTAATGTGAGATCTTCTTTTGGTCTTTGTTAAAAGTCTAGCAGCAGCATTCTGAACTACTTGCAATTTGTCCATGGAGGATTTGTTTAAACAAGTGTACAGTACATTGCAGTAGTCAAGACGAGATGAAATAAAAGCATGAACAAGCATCTCCATCTCATTATTAGAAACTACAGATCTGATTTTAGCGATATTCCTGAGATGGAAAAAACAGGAATGAACCACAGATTTAACATGACTGTTAAAACACATAGATCTATCAAAAATGACACCTAGGTTTCGCACAGCATTACATTCTGAGGGTGATAGAGCCCCAATGGCCAGTTTAATCTTGGTTTAGCTGCAAAAAATTGTCTGCCATCCAATTGTTGATGGAGGCTAGGCAGTTATGCAACAATTACAGTTTGTCTAGCCTATCAGAGTTAAAAGAAAAATATAATTGAATATCATCTGCATAGCAGTGATATGATATTTCTCCAAAGTTACTAATAATCTTCCCGAGAGGAAGCATATACAGGCTGAACAACAGAGGGCCAAGCACAGACCCTTGGGGCACACCACAGGACAAAGGAGCAGAATCTGACATATATTTCCCTACGGACACCGAAAAACTCCTGTCGGAGAGATAGGAGGAAAACCAATCCAGAGCTGACCCAGTAATTCCCACAGTTTTTTTCAGTCTATCTATCAGAGTGCAGTGATCGACAGTGTCAAACGCTGCACTGAGGTCTAAGAGAACCAGCACAGAGCATTTACCCCCATCAGCAGCCATCAAAATATCATTTGAGACCCTAAGGAGGGCTGTTTCAGTTGAGTGTTTTTTTCGAAACCCAGACTGAAATTTGTCAAAAATATTGTGCGCATTTAAAACATTATTCAGCTGGTTCGCCACAACCTTTTCTAAAATTTTAGAAATAAATGGCAATTTGGAAATAGGCCTATAATTTTTAAAAGTAGCTGCATCAAGATTGTTCTTTTTCAAGATAGGCTGAACAACAGCATGTTTAAAACAATTAGGTACCTTGCCCAATTGAAGAGACAAATTTAAAATTGAGACCAAACATGGGCCAAGATGATTCATGGATTTTAAAAACAGAGATGCGGGTAAGATATCTACCGGGCTTTGTGAAGGTCTCATTGTGCCCACTAATTTAATTATTTCTTTCAGCGTAATGGGGCAGAAAGAGTCCAGTATTGAAGGTCTTTGATAATCAGTTAGACCTATATGATGGTTTGCTGATGGAACCAAGCTTGCTCTGACAGCTCTAACCTTATCCACAAAGTGAGACAAAAAGTGGTTGCAGTCACCATTTGAAAACACAGGGACAATACATGAGCCAGGAGAAACAATATTATTAATAGTTTCAAAGAGAGCCTTAGGTTTTTTCTTACATGCAGATATCAAATTAATAAAATAAGAGGCTCTAGCCTCTTTAATCATTTCATGCAAGTTAATAAAAAGATCTTTAAGATACACGCGATGGACTTGTAGCTGAGTCGCTTTCCATAAGCGCTCGGTTTTCCGGCAAACACGTCTTAAACTACGAATGGCTTCATTCATCTACGGTGATGTATTAACTGCTGCTATTTCTCTAGTTTTAAAAGGTGCCACTTTGTCCAACAGCAGGGTACAGTGATCATTAAAAGCCTGTGCACAGGTGTCTACATCGGTTGAAATAAGAACAGAGCTTGAATCAAAAGCGGCAGAAAATTTCTCAATAGCACGCTGAGTGATCAATCGTGAGCAGGTCTCTCGTTTAACAGGGAGAGGATCCTCATCACAAACAAGTTCAAATAAAATGCATTTGTGGTCACTAACAAGTACATCTTCAATACTGATGTTATTAATATTAACACCATGAGAAAAAACAAGATCGAGCGTATGCCCTTTGCTGTGCGTAGGGCCAGAGACATGCTGAATGAAATTAAACGATTCAGTAATATTTACAAATTCAGACGCAGTTTTACACAAAGGATCATCTACATGTATATTAAAATCGCCAGCAATAATCACTCTGTCAAGCTTAATAACAGATGACAGGAAGTCAGAAAACTCAGTAAGAAAAGTAGACACTGGTCCAGGTGGCCGGTAAACCACGATGCAGTAAACTGAATTAGAGCGACCAACCTTATGCTGCCTTCACGTGCTATGGAAAAGATGATATTTTCCACTTGTGAACTGGTATTTACCAGTGTGTTGTGTTCAAGTGCTTTTGTTGTCGTAATGTAGTACCCGCAAGGTCTGTGTCAGTAGAGTATCTTTTTTATCTTTACAAAAAAAAAAAAAAAAAAAAAAACGTAAATGTGGTGCTTTCTGATGATTAAAACATAATTAATAATTAAAAAAAAATAAAACATGACATAAAATGATTAAATATGAACCAAGGAAATTGCGGCGAAGTTGAAAATTGAGCGTTAACGCATTATATTACAATCGTTAATGACACAACATTGTATAGGCTACAAAAACTATCCGCTAACAGTATTCACGACTCTTGCGTTGCTCTCCGCCATTTTGAAAAGGTCAAAGGTTATCTCATCTCGGCAACTCGTGCATCAAAATATTCTACGAGTTGCCCAGTGGAAAATACCACATGAGGGGGTGTTCATGTGCATTTTCCATGTCGGCTTTTGGTATTTACCATAATTACCATAGCACGTGAAGGCACCATAAGTCATCTGCAGTTCAAACGAAGAGTACGCGTCAGCTCTCATTGACTGGCAGATAAAACGCTTTTTAAAAACCACAGCAAGGCCTCCACCCCGACCAGTGAGTCTTGGCGAGCTAATAAATTCACAGTCCATCGGGCAAAGCTCATTCAGGTGATAATATTCCATATCCCGTTGCCAAGTCTCCGTAAGCAACAAGAAGTCCATGGCTTTGGACGTAAATAAATCGCTGAGTAGGAGAGATTTGTTTGCAATTGAACGCGCATTTATAAGGCCCATCCTGAGCGGTGCAGGAACAACCGAAGCGGTGCAACAGGCTCGTGTCAGCGACCTCAAATGCTCCGAGCACACACCGCGTCCAGATGTGACGTCGAAACTTCTCCGGTACCCTGGAACCAGAACCATAGGGACATCAGGGAAACCGAAAGAAGGCATGAAGGTCTGGAGTCATAGTTGAAAATCCTCAATTTGAAAAGTTTTTTCAAATGAGTCTGTCTCCCTGCCCTTTTTCCTCGCTTTCTCCTCCGTTTAATTATAGATCGTATTAGGCCCTCTCCATGTCGCGTGCAGTCAGATCCAGTCGGACGCGCGAATGGGGCTGCGTCAATACCATTCCAGATAACGTTATATCCATTATATCCGTTGCTGCGCTCCACCAAGGAAGATCGGATTAGCAGCAGTGTTTGGCGATCATACACCCATGCAGTTGACACAACTTTTGTTGACAAACTTAGTAGTAGTATGGCACAAAAGACAAACAAAATAACTCGGGACAAACATCCAGCCGCGGAGGCAAAGCCAAACACAGGCGCCATCGGACAGCAGTCCGAGTGTGTGTGTGTGTGTGTGTGTGCAGATTCTGATGGAGAGTGTGTGTTTGCAGACTCTGATGGTGTGTGTGTGTTTGCAGACTTTGATGGAGAGTGTGTGTCTGCAGACTCTGATAGAGAGTGTGTGTCTGTCTGATGGTGTGTGTGTGTGTGTGTGTGTGTGTGTTTGCAGACTCTGATGGAGAGTGTGTGTCTGCAGACTCTGATGGAGTGTGTGTGTGTGTGTGTGTGTGTGTGTGTGTGTGTGTGCAGACTCTGGTGGAGTGTGTGTGTCTGCAGATTCTGATGGAGTGAGTGTGTGTGTGTGTGTGTGTGTGTGTGTGTGTGCAGACTCTGGTGGAGAGTGTGTGTCTGCAGACTCTGATGGAGTGTGTGTGTGTGTGTGTGTGTGTGTGTGTGTGTGTGTGTGTGTGTGTGTGTGTGTGTGTGTGTGTGTGCAGACTCTGATGGAGAGTGTGTGTCTGCAGATTCAGATGGGGTGTGTGTGTGTTTGCAGACTCTGATGGAGAGTGTGTGTCTGCAGACTCTGATGGAGTGTGTGTGTGTGTGTGTGTGTGTGTGTGTGTGTGTGTGTGTGTGTGTGTGTGCAGACTCTGATGGAGTGTGTGTGTCTGCAGACTGATGGAGAGTGTGTGTGTGTCTGCAGACTCTGATGGAGAGTGTGTGTGTGTCTGCAGACTCTGATGGAGTGTGTGTGTGTGCAGACTCTGATGGAGTGTGTGTGTGTGCAGACTCTGATGGAGAGTGTGTGTGTGTCTGCAGACTCTGATGGGGAGTGTGTGTGTGCAGACTCTGATGGGGAGTGTGTGTTTGCAGACTTTGATGGAGAGTGTGTGTGTGCAGACTCTGATGGAGTGTGTGTGTGTGCAGACTCTGATGGAGAGTGTGTGTGTGTCTGCAGACTCTGATGGGGAGTGTGTGTGTGCAGACTCTGATGGGGAGTGTGTGTTTGCAGACTTTGATGGAGAGTGTGTGTGTGCAGACTCTGATGGGGAGTGTGTGTTTGCAGACTTTGATGGAGAGTGTGTGTCTGCAGACTCTGATGGAGTGTGTGTGTGTGTGTGTGTGTGTGTGTGTGTGTGTTTGTGTTTGTGTGTGTGTGCAAACTCTGAGGTCACGCTAGTGTTGGAGAAGCAGCAGATTTTTGGGAGCCCTTTGTCATCAAAAGAGAAGTCTCCTGTTATGATTCCCAGTCCAAAAGATGAGGAAACGAGTGCCTCAAGACTGAAAACCTCTGGACAGGCTGTGTCCAGTGAGCCATCCATTGGGAATCCTTTCAGCATCCCAACAAGTAAGCTATCTTCTGTGCCCATAGTTTATGATTAAAACTGTTTAGACCTCTTAGTTAAGATCAGGGATGTCCAACCCTGTTCTCAGAGGGGTACCGCCCTGTAGTTTTAGTTCCAACCCTGCTCCCTGCAATTTTTCAAGTAGTTCTAAAGATAATGATTAGCTGGTTTAGGTGTGTTTAATCAAGGTTGGAGCTAAACGCATCCCTAGTTTATATTCTAGTTGTTTGGTTTCCTGGTTTATTTACAAGTTCATGATCTTATTGGGCACTGTTCATTGGTGTATGTTTTCCCTAGAAAAAAAAAAAAAAAGGTCCTTGCAATCTGTCACCTCTGAAATGTCTCCTTTACAGCTGATGTCATTAAGCCCATGTTTCTGTCGTATAGAGACTGATTTTCACCATCCACTCAGTAACTGAGATAAAATCAAGTCCCTGACAAGAATAACAAAAAAATCTTTAACACGTAACTTTGTTTTAGGTTTGGATTTTAGGCTTTTTTTGGAGCTGCACATCAGCCACCCAGTTTGAAGCCCCAGGTATTTCAGGTCACAGTTTACTGTGGCACAACGAGTTCTCACTGACTGGCATGAGCCGGGAGACCTGACCTTGGCTGAATGATGTGATAACTTAAACATTGTTTCCTTGGCCTCAATCAAAATGTTTGCATGGTCTGAAACTGGCTAACCTTTAGCTGTTTGTTTGAAACTTTAGCAGAATTTACAATTAAAGTGGACCAGTGGCTTCAAAGTCCTTAAAGTATTCAGCAGGGAGTGTCTTGTAAAGTTATTTTCCCATCTTGAAATGACACCAACAGGTGTGGTTACTGGGATGTGGTGTTGCAAGGTTTTTTTGTCTCGGCTATATATTGTACGAGTAGCAGACGCTTTCCAACATTGTGGATGGCTGCTTCTGTTGATGTAGTAAATAACAAAGAGCTGTTTGGCCTATCTGGATTTCAGTTAGGATGTGGTTAATTTTTTTCTGTCTTAAACGCAGTGGTCAAAATACATGACAGGGGTGCATTATTTCTCTCTAAATTGTAATCATATACATTTTTATCAATAGAATTTACATTAAAACAGACGTGGCACATTTTTCTGACACACTACAGAGATCAGACTCGGTGTAGAGGAGACAAAAAACTGGTCCGGTTCTTTGGGCGAGCTGGTTCTTTTTGTCACGGTAGACGTATTCTCTGTTCCTTTTAGTCTCGTGTTTATGTTGTTGTGTGAGCGCGTGTGTAGTGGGTGTGAGTGCGTGTGTAGTGGGTGTGAGTGTATGACATCACCTGATCCACTCCAGCTGATCATCATCACTTCACCAGCTGCAAGCAATTCACCCTTCTATAAATACTTACCGTTGTTGTATCATCCTTGTCAGATCGTTTGTTGATGTCCTCCGTATGGTGTTCTGGTGTCCTGTTCCTGCCTCGTGTTCCTGTTCCAGTTTTCTCCGTGGATTTCGTCTGTCTTCTCACCATCACCGTCACAGCACTTCATCACGGATTCTGACCATCTTGTCCCTGCGTCACCCATCTTCCACCTGCTTGTACTGTTGACTTTGTTCCCTCATTTAATAAATACTTGCACTTGCTTCCTGTCTCATCGAGTCATTATGACACTTTTGGACAGTTCCTTTCATTCACCTGTTCTTTTACGTCCTTGCGTAATGACTTCAATTCTATCATCCCGGCTGATGAAAATGCATTCAAACGCGTTCAAATAAAGTAATTTGTAATCATAACTTCAGTTAAATATTTAATAATTATAGCCATCATCATCAAGTTTCTTACATTTAACATTTAGTAAAAGCACCCAATACAGGCACTGATGTACAAACGTGGATGTTTTACAAGCCTAAAGATATAAAGTGAATATAGTCATCAACTTTTTACAGAAACCAGGACCCAGCTCATAAAGCTTAAAATATAATGTGCATAATAGTAAATGACAAAATTAATTTACATGTTTTGACTGAAGAGTTGTTGCATGTTCATCATGTTAAAATGTTTAATGAAACTAGTTAAAACTAAATAAACGTACAATTTCGCCAAATTCGCCCCCTCATTCAAGACCTTGGTTCACCTGTGCTTATAGTAGTGTTGTAGTACTCGAGATCGGTCTTGGTCTTGGTCTTGGTCTTGGTCTCGGTTTAGGTGGTCTTGACTACAACACTAGCTTATTGTATCAGCACAGCATCAGTTGTACGAAAGAAACCGTTTGGTTCAGACGGTGCTATCGTTCATGCTCAGTATTTGCAGCTCATCTGTTCTCAGTATCGAATGTGTCCGAAAGAAACCGTTTGTGCACTGATGACTCGAGAACTGTTTACTCGAGAACCGCTGTAGCTGTACGTTTGATTCGAGAACTGTTGACTCGAGAACTGCTGGACCTGTACTACTAGTGTTGTTACGATACTATAATTTCTAACTTCGATACGATACCTTGAAAAATATCGATATTCGATACCATTTTCGATACCACGGAGAAAAAAACTGCCACAATATTAAGGTTTTTTTATTTTTTATTTAAAGCTAAATATAACAAGTCTAGAACATGACAATGAGGTATATTTTACATGAACAAAAATGTTCTGAGGTAGTGCACTTGTTCAAAAGCATAAATGCTGGTTAATACATTAACGTTATTTGAACGTGCATGCATAACGCGAAAACAATGCTCACTGGATCGACATGAAGTCAAGTCACCTTTATTTATATAGTGCTTTTAACAGTACAGATTGTGTCAAAGCACTTAACAGTATAAAATTGGAGGATAGAGTCAGTAATGTATAATAATATTAAACATTCACTTTTCAGTTAAAGGCATTTCATTATTGAATTCTGAGATGTCATTGTCTAGCTCAGTTTAATTTAATGGTTCGAAAACGTGAGGTGCACAGCACTTACCATCACACAGAACGAGCAGTGTGCTGCGTTTTTTATGTTGCTAAGCAACCACTGAAACAGCTGTCCTGTCAGTCAAGTAAATGTCAAATCCGCCTTTTATTAACTTTATTTACTTTCTGTTAACATTGTGGTAGTTACGGTTCGTGAAGTCGTTAAGCTCCTGGTAACCCGCGAGAGCACCACAAGTTTATCCTCATCATCGCACTCTCCGGGTGTTCAAGCTAAGCTTTCATCACTAAAACGGAAGGCCCGCGAGGCGCAGCAGGCGCATAAACAGCGCGCAGAACGCTCGCTGGAAACCAATTGAAAATAGGCGCCTCTCTCTGCAAAAAAAATGCGTCAAGTCTGATTGGCCCCATTCACTTCACTTTTGCTATTTAACCAGAGCGAATGAGACGAGTGCACGTGTGGTGTTTGTCAACGCGCCTTTGGGGAGAAGTGAAAGTGACAGCTTGGCTAGTATCGATACTTCGGGAAATTAGTATTGGTACCGTTCAGATATTTCAGTATCGATATTTATCAAAATATCGATATTTTTGACAACACTATCCTGTACGTTCGATTCGAGAACTGTTTACTTGAGAACTGCTGGACCTGTACGTTCGATTCGAGAACTGTTGGCTCGAGAACCGCTGTACCTGTACGTTCGATTCGAGAACTGTTGACTCGAGAACCGCTGTACCTGTACGTTCGATTCGAGAACTGTTGACTCGAGAACCGCTGAACCTGTACTTTCGATTCGAGAACTGTTGACTCGAGAACCGCTGTACCTGTACGATCGATTCGAGAACTGTTGACTCGAGAACCGCTGAACCTGTACTTTCGATTCGAGAACTGTTGACTCGAGAACCGCTGTACCTGTACGTTCGATTCGAGAACTGTTGACTCGAGAACCGCTGTACCTGTATGTTCGATTCGAGAACTGTTGACTCGAGAACCGCTGAACCTGTACTTTCGATTCGAGAACTGTTTACTCGAGAACTGCTGGACCTGTACGTTCGATTCGAGAACTGTTGGCTCGAGAACCGCTGTACCTGTACGTTCGATTCGAGAACTGTTGACTCGAGAACCGCTGTACCTGTACGTTCGATTCGAGAACTGTTGACTCGAGAACCACTGGACCTGTACGTTCGATTCGAGAACTGTTGACTCGAGAACCACTGGACCTGTACGTTCGATTCGAGAACTGTTGACTCGAACCACTGGACCTGTACGTTCGATTCGAGAACTGTTGGCTCAAGAACCGCTGTACCTGTACGTTCGATTCGAGAACTGTTGACTCGAGAACCGCTGTACCTGTACGTTCGATTCGAGAACTGTTGACTCGAGAACCGCTGAACCTGTACTTTCGATTCGAGAACTGTTGACTCGAGAACCGCTGTACCTGTACGTTCGATTCGAGAACTGTTGACTCGAGAACCGCTGTACCTGTACGTTCGATTCGAGAACTGTTGACTCGAGAACCGCTGAACCTGTACTTTCGATTCGAGAACTGTTTACTTGAGAACTGCTGGACCTGTACGTTCGATTCGAGAACTGTTGGCTCGAGAACCGCTGTACCTGTACGTTCGATTCGAGAACTGTTGACTCGAGAACCGCTGTACCTGTACGTTCGATTCGAGAACTGTTGACTCGAGAACCGCTGAACCTGTACTTTCGATTCGAGAACTGTTGACTCGAGAACCGCTGTACCTGTACGTTCGATTCGAGAACTGTTGACTCGAGAACCGCTGTACCTGTACATTCGATTCGAGAACTGTTGACTCCAGAACCGCTGAACCTGTACTTTCGATTCGAGAACTGTTGACTCGAGAACCGCTGTACCTGTACGTTCGATTCGAGAACTGTTGACTCGAGAACCGCTGGACCTGTACTTTCGTTTCGAGAACTGTTGACTCGAGAACCGCTGTACCTGTATTTTCGATTCGAGAACTGTTGACTCGAGAACCGCTGTACCTGTACGTTCGATTCGAGAACTGTTGACTCGAGAACCGCTGGACCTGTACGTTCGATTCGAGAACTGTTGACTCGAGAACCACTGGACCTGTACTTTTGATTCGAGAACTGTTGACTCGAGAACCACTGGACCTGTACGTTCGATTCGAGAACTGTTGACTCGAGAACCGCTGTACCTGTACGTTCGATTCGAGAACTGTTGACTCGAGAACCGCTGTACCTGTACGTTCGATTCGAGAACTGTTGACTCGAGAACCGCTGTACCTGTACGTTCGATTCGAGAACTGTTGACTCGAGAACCGCTGGACCTGTACATTCGATTCGAGAACTGTTGACTTGAGAACCACTGGACCTGTACTTTTGATTCGAGAACTGTTGACTCGAGAACCACTGGACCTGTACGTTCGATTCGAGAACTGTTGACTCGAGAACCGCTGTACCTGTACGTTCGATTCGAGAACTGTTGACTCGAGAACCACTGGACCTGTACGTTCGATTCGAGAACTGTTGACTCGAGAACCACTGGACCTGTACGTTCGATTCGAGAACTGTTGACTCGAGAACCGCTGTACCTGTACGTTCGATTCGAGAACTGTTGACTCGAGAACCGCTGTACCTGTACGTTCGATTCGAGAACTGTTGACTCGAGAACCACTGGACCTGTACTTTTGATTCGAGAACTGTTGACTCGAGAACCACTGGACCTGTACGTTCGATTCGAGAACTGTTGACTCGAGAACCGCTGTACCTGTACGTTCGATTCGAGAACTGTTGACTCGAGAACCGCTGGACCTGTACATTCGATTCGAGAACTGTTGACTTGAGAACCACTGGACCTGTACTTTTGATTCGAGAACTGTTGACTCGAGAACCGCTGGACCTGTACGTTCGATTCTTTCTGATTTGGTGAACTGGATCACTAAAAAGAACCGGTTCAAAACAATTATCCGTGCACGAACTGGATGTCACTAATTGAAGGTTAAAATTAACTGATTTGTATACAAACACATTACACACAAGGAGGGTTTTTTTTATAATAAAAAGTTATCATGCTAACTTTATAATTACAGAAATTATGTTTCTACTTCAATTTGTTTTTTGAAATATAAACATTGAAATGTTGGTTTTAAATTAAATTTAAGGATTTATTCAAAAACATTTTATTTTCTGTTGTTAATGTGACGTTACGTGGCATTGTTCTCCAGCTGTTTTATTGATGTCTTCCGAGGTTGAAACACTGATTGATGGATTACATGAGATTGATTTCAGTAAATTGTTCTGTAACTTTCAACATTCTTTCTGATGTTGACTGATGTATTTGTTTGCTGCTGTAATGGGAAGCGTCGACACAATGTTCTGTTCATCCACTGAAAACAGCGTAGACTAAAAGATCAATTAAAATCGAGAAATATATATATTTTTATTTTTACCCAGCCCTGTTGTTTGGGAAGTTCTTCTCAATGCTATTTGAAGTTTCTCCAAGCTGCTTTACTTTCACTGTCCAGTTCATGCCATATCTCTCTGTAATTAACAGAGGAATAATGCAGGTACCTATTGTGTAATTTTGTCAGTGAAGAGTAACTGGATTTCATAGGATTGAAGCTGTCTGGCGATGAGATGTTTGTGCAGAACAGGACAGAAGGCCTTCAGTTACGCCTGGGCTGTGCTTGTGAACACAGTTGAGTGTTTCTGAAGGTGATGATACACAGGGCAAACAAAAACTTATTAGTGTGGACATGGCCTCCACTGACCAGGAGTCATCTTCTATACTCTTTCATCTTGATTCATCTCATGAATCAAGAGTCATCATACTCTTGATTCATCTTGATCCTGAATCAAGTTCAGGACAAACTTCAAACTTCTCGCTTCTTGACTTGTACCTTCTGAACACACTTGTTAGCAGTTAGCACACTCAGTTCCCAACATATGCTCAGATGGCAAACGGAAAACTGAAATATACTTTTGGCTTTAAGTACTAGTTGGATGTTGTGAGTCTTCTAACCAGCTAACAAATCGTGTGTGGGTCTGCATGCTATGGTGAGTGAGATTTGACTTCACTAAACCTGTCGTTGCTTCCTACCTCATTCTTATGCTGTAGTTTACGTGTAGCTCTGGTGACGTACACAGGTCTTCTCCAATCAGCTCCCGCTCATCTGCATACTTGAGAGCCACGCCCACATCTCAACATCCAATCAACAAGCAGTGCATAGAACCAAGCACCGCCCTACTTTTTTTTTTTTTTTTCTAATAATCTGATCAAATTTGACGTTCATCACAATATGGAAGAACAGATCTGATGCTGCTTCCGTTACATCGTGACGTTAAATGGCAGCAGTGGCTGTTGATGCCTTGATTTAGTTTATGATTCAGAGTTGAATGTAATTGAGCAGTGAAGAAAACATTTATGGATTACATTTCTGGTTGGATGCTCTTTTTTTCACACAGTCTGATCAGGAGCATGAGTGTTTGCATGTGTGTGTCTTTATTATTGATCTAATGTTTGGTGTGAAATGTGTCGTCACTGCAGACGCTAGATGAGACGTATGAGGGGTTTTGTGGCGTCTGTTACATGCTCTTCAGTTTCAGATTTGTAAAAGACTTGCTTCTGAAAGCTTCAGTCGTGTTGTCTTGAACATCTGTTGTTGCATTAGCTGAAATTATTATTTTTCTTATTCTTTTTGACACAGTTTCGTCTGGGTCAGAACAGAAGAATGCTCCGGACGTGTGTGATGAAGATGATGATGTTGAGATTATATTTGAACGTAAGCCGACGAGAGAGCAGGCAGAACTGGCCGCCCGACTGATGCTTCCTCCTGCGTTCTTCTGTTACAAAAACCTCCCAGGATACGTCAGTGATGATGACAATGATGGTAAGATCTAAACTGTATTGAAGCAGTGTTTCCCCTATACATTTTTCCAGCAGCGGTGCTGTTACGTGCTGGAGGTTGTTACCAAGTCGTGCGCGGGGGGGTCCGGGGGCATGCATCCCCGGAAGATTTTTTTTTTTAAATAACCCCTTAAACCATGACTTCTGGCAAGTTTTGTGGATAGAAATGGACATTTTGAGACAAACAAATTTGACATACTATCAACAGAAGGCATGATTATTGCAGCACGTACCTTGAACTGGTCAGAAACAGGATTAGGACAGGATTATTCATGTTTTTCTTTTGTGTTAATTTTCAGCTATAAGGTAGGAATTGATCGTGGAAAAAAAGGAAACGGCACAACCCAGAAAAAGATTTACAATTTATTTATTTAAAATTTGATCTTAATGGCAAAGGCCACACCCAATCTGTGAGCACTTAATTTTTCTAGGCTTTTCATAGAAGATCTCTAAGGCTCTTAGGTAATTAAATGCTACTGTGGGGGGGCCATTAATGCTGACCCGCATGCACGTGGCCAGATGCTGTCCTTGTAGCCTATTCCTTAGGTCTGTCTTCACCTAGAAATAAAGCAAATACAAACACTGCATGAAGAGATTTCAGTGTGCCTGGAGCTGTAAGAATACAGAAATCACGTCAATATGTCTTAATGAATGAATAATGGATCTGATTAAAATCACCCTATTCAGTGTGGAAAAGTCACGCTCACAGTTCACACTGGAGATTGGTATGCTGAGGGCGATGGCAGCCAGTTTACTTAATCCAGGGTAGAGCTGTCCCCACTCATCGAATTGTGCCGCAAGCTTCTACATCATTTTTTGCTGGTCCATGTCCTGGAAGAATATTGCATACAAATTACATAACACACTTAGTAACCTTCACAGCTTGTTGTCAGAAAGGTGATCACTTTTATGTACATACTTGGAATGCTCCACACAGGATGTGTTGCCTGAAAGAAGCCCATTCTTGCTGCACCTGGTGGTTGTCTATCTGAAATTTCTCAGAGAGCAAGGTCAGGTTTGACACATTTTCAGCTTCATCCCCTCTGGCTGCCTGAGGCCCAAGAACATGAAAGCGCTCAATAGGTCCAGATTAGAAAAGCGCCGGTCCAGGCTGTCAATTAAGGCATCCAGATATGGTTCCATTACCTAAAGATGACAAACAAAAGTAAGCTCATTTGTTTGTCTTAGAGAGGAAATCAGTGATCATGGTGAAAGATTGCCCATAATTTGCCATTTAGTCCAAATATAAGCAAAGCAAACTGACTCCTCCCTTAAGTACTTTGACAGCTCAAGTCCTCCCCATTTTTCCCTTCCTCCCATTTCCCTTTTCTCCAAACTCAACAACAACTGTGCAACAACACCACAGCATTTCAAACACTTACCTGGCTCCTGAATCTGGACCAGAGCTGTTCTCTGCTGGACATTTCTTCAAGTCCTCTCCCTCTCCGGTCCCTCTCCTCCTTGTGGACAATGCTGAAGGCAGACAGTCTTGCTGGATCATCCAGGTCTTGATTTAGCTGGGACAGGAATGGCCCAGGAGGTTGAATGTCTCCATCTTTAATCTTCCTCAGAGCAGCCACTGTCACAGGAACCTAATAAAAAGACAGGGATTAAATGTGGTAAATGCAGCAGAGAGCTTCTGAAATATCCTATTAAAATAAATTCTTACCAGGTATTTCAGTGTCAGAAAATTTACTTTTTCCTTCTGGAACAATTTGGACAGGCAGCTTAGGTGTGGCAGCACACTGCTTGCAGGTAGACTGCTGCCACAAACCTGTATGTTGCCAGGAAGGAATACAGCCCCTTGGCTGGCTCATAAGTTGTGTTACAATTTAATTTAGCATATGCTCTTATCCAAATCAACCTACAATTGGTGATGCAAGTATTGTTTTACTTTCAGCAAAACTTGCCTTGACTTTCAAATCATCGATGCCCAAGGTCTGCCCTGCCATCTTCAGAGCAGCAGTCCTATTGGCGCTGTTGCGGAAATACAGGTGGAGCTTCTGCAGGTGGTCCCTAAATGTTCCCATGTAGGGTACCGATGTTGACGCATCCTTGCATGACAGGGCAAGCCGATGGGCAGCACAGGCAACAGACACCAGCCAGGGGAAAGCATCCCCAATTTGCTTGGCTACACCATTCACTCTCCCTGTTTGGAGACACCATTAGTTATACACCACAATATCTGTTAACTCACACTGAAACAGCCTTTGAACATGTGTGCATACCAGTCATGACAGCAGCTCCATCTGTTCCCAACCCATACAATTTTGTGGTGGGAATTCCTTTTTTAAAAAGGACACCTTTGATGGCTGCCACTATGGTATTTGCTTTGCCATGAGGGACACTAATCATGTCAGGAAATTGACTGAAGACCTGCCCTTCTACATCTGTGTATCTAATGAAGACAGGAAATCTTGATGTAAAAAAAGAAAGAAATGGTAGCGTTTCATATTTGCAAAAAATAAAAATGTCTTACTCAAACTTGCCTCACGTGTAGATCTAACTGTCGACTGACAGAAATGTCAGTGGTTTCGTCAACTTACAATCCAATTGCTACAGATTGATTGATATCGTTGAGGATTGGTTCCTCCACCACTCTGTTTATTACATCTAACATCTCGTCTATAATTCTGTGATGTATAGTTATGTCACGAAACTGCTCCGAGACACGAAGGTAGATCCAAATGCAGCTTTATTTAAGAGGCAATCCAAACACGTAATCCAAATAACAGGCAGTGGGTCAAAACACAGGTAGGCAGTCCAAACAAACAAACAAAAACAAAACAAGACAGGCAGGGGTCAGAGACAAGAGAGTAATCCAAGGAACAGGCAAGAAATCCGAAAACCAAGAAACAAGAAAACCAGGAAAAACGCTCAGAGTTGCAGTGTGACACTAAACAAAACTTCGCAGTGTGTGAATGAGTGAACATGGTATAAATAGGCTGAGATGGTGACGAGACACAGGTGAAGAGACACAGGTGAATGCAATCAGAAATGATGAGTCTGGGCAGTGAGTTATGGGAAATGTAGTTAGTGAGTGAAACATGATAGTCTGGTGTGGAGTGCCCTCTGGTGGCATTCAAGGGCACTCCAGCTGGTGACCGTTAACATAGCCCCCCCTCAAAGGAGCGGCTTCCAGACGCTCTAAACTTGTCCAGGAGGGAGGTGAAGTGGAGGCGGACCCGGGGACGGGATGGAGGGCCAGGCCCGTGGAGCGGAAGAGGACCTGGAGACTGTGGCAAGACGGGAGGCCAGGGCGAAGCAGGCAGTGCAGGCGACCAGGGCGGATCAGGCTTTGCAGGCGACCAGGGCGGATCAGGCTGTGCAGGCGACCAGGGCGAAGCAGGCTGTGCAGGCGACCAGGGCGGATCAGGCTGTGCAGGCGACCAGGGCGGATCAGGCTGTGCAGGCGACCAGGGCGGAGCAGGCAGTGCAGGCGACCAGGGCGGAGCAGGCAGTGCAGGCGACCAGGGCGGAGCAGGCAGTGCAGGCGGCCAGGGCGGATCAGGCTTTGCAGGCGGCCAGGGCGGATCAGGCTTTGCAGGCGACCAGGGCGGATCAGGCTGTGCAGGCGACCAGGGCGGATCAGGCTGTGCAGGCGACCAGGGCGGATCAGGCTGTGCAGGCGACCAGGGCGGATCAGGCTGTGCAGGCGACCAGGGCGGATCAGGCTGTGCAGGCGACCAGGGCGGATCAGGCTGTGCAGGCGACCAGGGCGGAGCAGGCAGTGCAGGCGACCAGGGCGGAGCAGGCAGTGCAGGCGACCAGGGCGGAGCAGGCAGTGCAGGCGGCCAGGGCGGAGACGACCCTTCAGGCGACCAGGGCGGAGACGACCCTTCAGGCGGCCAGGGCGGAGACGACCCTTCAGGCGGCCAGGGCGGAGACGACCCTTCAGGCGGCCAGGGCGGAGACGACCCTTCAGGCGGCCATGGCACAGGAACAGACACTGGTTCAGGAACAGGAACAGACACCGGCTCAGGGACAGGAACAGACACCACGGCAGCGGCCATCTCTGCTGAAGGCTCAGGTTCAGGCGTGTCGACAGCCATCTCTGCTGAAGGCTCAGGTTCAGGCGTGGCAGCGGCCATCTCTGCTGAGGGCTCAGGTTCAGGCGTGTCAGTAGCCATCTTGTCCTGAGACACTGGCTCGGCGGCGGCCATCTTGTACGGAGACACTGGCTCGGCGGCGGCCATCTTGTCCTGAGACACTGGCTCGGCGGCGGCCATCTTGTACGGACACACTGGCTCGGCGGCGGCCATCTTGTACGGACACACTGGCTCGGCGGCGGCCATCTTGTCCGAAGACACAGGCGTGGAGTCGGCCATCTTGTCCGAAGACACAGGCGTGGAGTCGGCCATCTTGTCCGAAGACACAGGCGTGGAGTCGGCCATCTTGTCCGAAGACACAGGCGCGGGAAGAGGAAGAGGAACAGATTCAAGCTCAGTCTCTGGATTGGCAGAAGTGACGTGAATCTCAGTCTCTGGATCGGCAGAAGTGACGACGTGAAGCTCTGGCTCTGGCTCGGCAGGACTGACGTGAAGCTCTGGCTCTGGATCAGGATCAGCACGCTCTGAGCTTGATGGGACCAGCGGCGGCGAGGGCTTTGAGCTGGGTAGGACCAGCGATGAAGAGGGCTTTGAGCTGGACAGGACCAGCGATGAAGAGGGCTCTGAGCTGGACGGGACCAGCGATGAAGAGGGCTCTGAGCTGGACGGGACCAGCGGTGAAGAGGGCTCTGAGCTGGACGGGACCAGCAGTGAAGAGGGCTCTGAGCTGGACGGGACCAGCGGTGAAGAGGGCTCTGAGCTGGACGGGACCAGCGGTGAAGAGGGCTCTGTGCAGGACGGGACCAGCGGTGAAGGCTCTAGCTTGGCGGGCATGACGCTCTCAGTCTCAGGGGCGGTGGGCATGACGCATTCTGCCTTGGCTTCGGCAGATCTGGCGTGAAGTGCGGGCTCGGCTGGACTGGCGTGAAGTGCAGGCTCGGCTGGACTGGCGTGAAGTGCAGGCTCGGCTGGACTGGCGTGAAGTGACTTAGACTCGGCAGACGCCAAACTCACAGAAAAAGTTGAGCCGCTCAGCTGCAGGGCCAAGTCAATATAATGTTTCAGAGTCCAGCTAGGGTTATGCAGTGGCATAAAGGAGCTGAGCGGCTCGGATAGCCCTCCACGAAAAAATATCATCAGGCATACCTCATCCATAGAAGTCAGGTGAGCAAGCTCCAAGAAGTCAACAACATAATTTTCAATGGCTTGATCTCCTTGACAGAGACGCATAATCTTGACTGCTGGATTCATGATGGTTCTCAGCTGCTGGATCTTGGTGCGGCAAAGTTTTCTGTCACGAAACTGCTCCGAGACACGAAGGTAGATCCAAATGCAGCTTTATTTAAGAGGCAATCCAAACACGTAATCCAAATAACAGGCAGTGGGTCAAAACACAGGTAGGCAGTCCAAACAAACAAACAAAAACAAAACAAGACAGGCAGGGGTCAGAGACAAGAGAGTAATCCAAGGAACAGGCAAGAAATCCGAAAACCAAGAAACAAGAAACAAGAAAACCAGGAAAAACGCTCAGAGTTGCAGTGTGACACTAAACAAAACTTTGCAGTGTGTGAATGAGTGAACATGGTATAAATAGGCTGAGATGGTGACGAGACACAGGTGAAGAGACACAGGTGAATGCAATCAGAAATGATGAGTCTGGGCAGTGAGTTATGGGAAATGTAGTTAGTGAGTGAAACATGATAGTCTGGTGTGGAGTGCCCTCTGGTGGCATTCAAGGGCACTCCAGCTGGTGACCATTACAAGTTAGTTGTTTTCCCAATCTGAAAAGTTCAAATCAAATATTAATATATTAAAAATAATGTTTATGTTAAATGTTGAATATAGTGCCAAAATGTATGTTTTACCTTGAGCTTTTTGAAATAATCACACCCCAAACACTGCAAAATCCAACAAAGCTGGATAATTGGTGTGATGTGCCTGCTCTCGTTTGATGGTGTAATAGAGGCACTTAAATCCCCCTATTACAGCCTCATGCTCAAGCACCACCACGGGTTCAAAGGCAACCAGTACTGAGTTTGTTCCTGTGGGAAGTTTTATGTATCTGCATCATCATTCACAATCAATTTTAAACTATTAAGCAACCACTAAACTATACAACCAAACAAAATGTATATTGACAAAACCATTGCATAAATGCATAAATTAATAAAAATTAATGTCAATATATTATTGTTAACTAGCTTTAAAATGCCAACAGGCCATTTACACAGGATCTTACCTTGTATCAGAGAGGAGTGAGATTTTACACTCTCCTGGTGGTGTTGAGGTGCTTGTCCAGGTAGTCAACTCGATAAAGCTGGCATCCAATTTCGATAAACGGCCTCTTTCCCACACCTCTTTTGGGTGCCTTCTTGTGCTGCCGACACAAGCGACAGAACATTCCTACAGGCAACAAAAGATTTATTATATTTTCTCTCAAAAGTACAAATATGGTGGATAATTCAGGTTATGTTGAATAATCAGCATGACTGTGTACATGGTACAACCAAGGCTTGAATCTGGAGATATCAACCCAGTTAGGGTCCCATCCAGACCGCCTGTGTCGTCCTGTAGTTGTTGTTGTCCCTGGTCGTTCTCCTTGGTCCTGTCCATCCACCTCTCCTCGCACCTCCTCTTGCTCATGTCCTACCACTACAACTACTCTCTCCTGCTCTCTTGTAGTCTCTCCTTGGTCCTGTACTCTAACCTTTCCTCGGTCATCTCGCTCATGTCCTACCAATGCAGTCTCTCTCTCTTGCTCTCTTGGAGTCTCTCCCTCGAGGTCTCTTTCCTCCCTCAACTGCACTTCTGATCTTTTTTTTCTGTAACACACTTTAGCACTTAGATACATCATCATGTAACCAGTACTTTTTTTTTTTATCCTGTAGACATTTTGAACATTAAAATCCAAATGAAACTTTTCATTAGTTTTAAAAGGTGACTAGCTTGCATAGCCTATTTTACTTCACTAACCTCCAGGGATACTATTTTATGATTTTGAAAGAAGTTATGCTCATCAAGCCTGCATTTATTTAATCAAAAATACAGAAAAAAACGGTAGCCTAATATTGTGAAATGTTCTTTTTAACTTTTTATTAAAGTATTCTTTAAAAAAAAAAAAGAGCATCATATATTATATTAGAATGAATTCTGAAGGATGATGTGACACTGAAGCCCCACAAAATGACAAATCCCCCCCCCCCCCGCACGTGCTAACCTCAGCTCCTTGATTTCTCGAGAAAATTGATTTCTCTGATCTAACGTTACATATGTGCATTTTAAGATGTTAATGAAGGCTACAAATTATATTTTAATTCTCAACATGTACACATTCATTATTAATCTTGTGCCTAACATGATGAAAATGGCTTTGTTAATGTCCCCTCACAATGACAGTAAACTAATTAGTCACGTTACATAGGCCTATTTTCAGTTCAAAATGGCGAAATTCGACAAAAGTATATTCGTTTGCCTGATTATTTTTGTCATTCGTTTCACATTTATGACCTAAAAAAGCTGTCAAATATGAAATGTTTAGTTTAGCTACTTACATCTTATCTCGCACTTGACCGTAAACTGAATCGTCAGTTGATCGCTCTGCTCAAATTCGCGCTCAGCAGCTTCTTTGAACATAAAGCCCGCCTACTTTGATTTGATTGGTCATCTCAAAATATTCTGACATTGACGAGCAATGACGGACCAATGAGACTCAGATGAACACACACAAACACACACACACACACAGCCTCTGTTTCTGAAGTGCGCTCTGCGTGCTCGGCGCCGCTGCGGATTGAAGATCGCGCTGAATCTGATTACAAGACTGAAGCGCGAACATTATTTCAGATAGCCCTTCGGACAGGCCGGTTATGCATTTTGGTAGCCCGACTGGAAAAACACAATAGCCCCGGGACGTCGGACTATCGATCCTCGTCGGACTACTTTCTTGTCAACAAGTGGATTCATCGCATAAGCAATGTGGTGATATTACTGATCATGTGAAGATTTTGCTGCGCCGCTGCTTAATACATTGTAGGGGAAACACTGATTGACACATGTTTGAAGCTGCAGATGCTCTGAGAACAGATCAGAACTTCCAGGGTCTGTGCTTCTGTTTAATTAGAAGCTGTGAATACTGTTAAAGTTTGACTAACTCTGAAAGAATGATTGTAGATCAGTGTGCAGTTGTCTGGGCCTTAATCGTGCTTCACGTGTGTTTTCTCTCTGTGTCGCACAGATGAAGATTTTGAAACCGCAGTGAGGAATCTGAACGGAAAGCTGTATCCGGATGGAGCTGACGGGTCGTCGGATCACGGTAGGTTTTTTCCAGCTGTGGTGGCAAGCCTATTTCACCTCTGGGTGATTTCCACAGGAGTAGGGTAGGGGGTGTCACCTCTGGGTCATTTCCACAGGGGTAGGGTAGGGGGTGTCACCTCTGGGTGATTTCCACAGGGGTAGGGGATGTCACCTATGGGTGATTTCCACAGGGGTAGGGGGTGTCACCTCTGGGTGATTTCCACAGGGGTAGGGTAGGGGGTGTCACCTCTGGGTGATTTCCACAGGGGTAGGGTAGGGGGTGTCACCTCTGGGTGATTTCCACAGGGGTAGGGGATGTCACCTATGGGTGATTTCCACAGGGGTAGGGGGTGTCACCTCTGGGTGATTTCCACAGGGGTAGGGGTGATTTTCCACAGGGGTAGGGGGTGTCACCTCTGGGTGATTTTCTACAGGGGTAGGGGGTGTCACCTCTGGGTGATTTCCACAGGGGTAGGGGGTGTCACCTCTGGGTGATTTCCACAGGGGTAGGGGGTGTCACCTATGGCTGATTTCCACAGGGGTAGGGGACGTCACCTATGGCTGATTTCCACAGCGGTAGGGGGTGTCACCTATGGCTGATTTCCACAGGGGTAGGGGGTGTCACCTCTGGCTGATTTCCACAGGGGTAGGGGGTGTCACCTCTGGGTGATTTCCACAGGGGTAGGGGTGTCACCTATGGCTGATTTCCACAGGGGTAGGGGGTGTCACCTATGGCTGATTTCCACAGGGGTAGGGGGTGTCACCTATGGGTGATTTCCATAGGGGTAGGGTAGGGGGTGTCACCTATGGGTGATTTCCACAGGGGTAGGGGGTGTCACCTATGACTGATTTCCACAGGGGTAGGGGGTGTCACCTCTGGGTGATTTCCACAGGGGTGTAGGGGGTGTCACCTATGGATGATTTCCACAGGGGTAGGGGGTGTCACCTCTGGGTGATTTCCACAGGGGTAGGGGGTGTCACCTATGGATGATTTCCACAGGGGTAGGGGGTGTCACCTATGGCTGATTACCACTGGGGTAGGGGGTGTCACCTCTGGGTGATTTCCACAGGGGTAGGGGGTGTCACCTATGGCTGATTTCCACAGGGTAGAGGTCTGCACGGGCTTTAAACTGAAGCCCGAACCCGGCCCGTACCCGCGATCATTTAACCCGACCCGACCCGACCCGACAATTAAATTTACATGTTAAGCCCGAACCCGACCCGAACCCGAGGTCCACTCTATTTCTCACAGCAAATAAATACCATTTTTGAGAGAGAGAGCCTGTGTGTCTGTGTAGCCTATGCATACATTGCACATCGAGAAGAAAGCGAAAACATTGCAAAGCGAGAAGAAACCGCTCTGGATGAAATATGAATTTTAAAACAAATTAAATGAACAACAGCCAGGGCTTAATTTGAGCCCCACCTCCGACATTAGATCCGGAACCTTTTTTATTGGATCCGGCACCTCCTGTGTCACTAAAATGAATTGCCTAAATGAAATGAAATAAAATAAAATTACTGTTTGTGTAGTGTTCAATGTTTGTGACTCATGACTTGCGCGCTTGTACGAGTTGAGATTGCTGTTAGCCTCGATCGTTTCACTCAGGGGAAAAATGTCAAAAAGACAGGAAAGTTTGCTTAACTTTTTAAAATACGCTGGACAGTCAGATCCCAAACAAGCAAAAATCGTTTCCGCTGATCAAAAAGGAGACCACGGTGGACACAGTAGCCTAGTATCGACATAATATCTCGTTATTTCAACAAAATAAGGGGACATTCTAATCTGCATTAAGCCACATTAAGCTTTCTTATAATGGTTTTCTATGGGAGGAAAATGCTTAACGTGTAAATGCGTTCATATTATTGGCTCATCTGATTTTTTGTACATAGCATAGCCTATTTGTTAGGATTTTAGTATCATAATGATTAATAAATGCACGCACAATTTTCCGTGAACTTGATTTGAACAAATGCCTTTCAACTTGTACAAATAGAGAGTATGTAGGCCTACTGTTGTAAAGCGCATTTAGTTTCATATTTGTTAAAATATTATAATGTTTTTTTTTTTTTTCATTTATGTTGATTTATGAAAAGTGAACAGCACGACCGAGTAAGATAGGATGCGCAATATGAGACATGCAGCGGGTCAGACATGATTTTGACCGTTGAAGTTGAAGTTGTTTTGTAGAAAGCCTTTCTTTAAAGTGAATTTCGTTTTGTATAAATTGTATCTTAATTTTAATCAATTTTTCATCAACCAATTGCCTGTATTTAATGAATAGGCTACGAAACAAATATAAAGGAGGCGCCCGCGCGCTCACTTGCATTGCACGTGAACTAGAGCACATCCTAACTTAACGAAACTCAGTGTATGCCTCACACAGACATGACAAATACATCAAATACACAAAGCTTGAAATGTCTTTAAACGAAATCATTCAAAACGAAAAAAGAAAAAGGCTACTCTCCGATTATGTAATCCATTAGGCTTATTTATGTGCATTTCTCTCTATAAGCGCGTTCACACGGAGATGGCGATCGTCAACTTCATCTTTGCAGCCGAGTCGACACTTTTAGAGAAAACACTTGTTTATTAATAAAAATCAATACACGCGTCACCGGATTTACAGATGCACACACACATATTATTTCGAAATAATATTTGATTGAATGCTGAATGTTGCGCTTGTTCAATTTAATAAAATTAAAGCTTTAATTCTGATCATTAACATAACTTAACTGAATATTAAATATTTTGTGGCCAAGTTTTGCGCTGCTCCCCGTCAATGATCTTGCACCCACCCACTCAGCACATGCGTTAAAAATTCTCTGGCGCTGTCCCTGCAGAGAAGCTACGTAGGCAGTGTAATTATTTATTTATTTATTGTTCCGTTACCTCCAACCTCAGTTTTGAGTCGCCGGATCTCTCTCGCGCGTGCCGGTCACCACAACACAGCAAGCAGGCAAAGCACACGGCACGCAAACTATATATAGCTTATATAGTTTTTCTTAGTTACAAACCCGAGCCCGACCCGAACCCGAGGCTGTTCAATAAACATTAACCCGAACCCGACCCGAAACCCGCACATTTTTCGGGACCCGTCGGGCTCGGGTCGGGTAGCAGACCTCTACCACAGGGGTAGGGGCGTCACCTCTGGGTGATTTCCACAGGGGTAGGGGGTGTCACCTATGGGTGATTTCCACAGGGTTAGGGGGTGTCACCTCTGGGTGATTTCCACAGGGGTAGGGGGTGTCACCTATGGGTGATTTCCACAGGGTTAGGGGGTGTCACCTCTGGGTGATTTCCCGTTGACCACGCCCCCTCCCCCCGGTGGTTAAACCTCACCCAAGAGTTGTGCACTCACTCACAGGCCAGTTAAGGGGAATTGAAAAAACGAATTTCACAACATATTTATTTGCAAAGATTTAAACTGCCACAGTAAGAGAAGGCTATATTCATAATCTAATTATAAATCTATTCATAATCTAAAAAATACTAGTATAAATTAGGTTACAGGATAATAGAGCAGTAAAAGTTATTTTAGAAAAATCACTAGTGCACAATTTTATTAAATCTGAACATTTAAGTGAAAAAATAATGGGGATCAAATAAATGGTAAAATGTTACACATTTCTCTTTGTATTGTTATAAAATACATTGACGAAAAACAAGTGTGTGTGTGTTTGTGTGTGTGTATATATATATGTATGTATGTATATATATATATATATATATATATATATTTATTTATGTGTATATATTTATATTTATATGTGTACATATTCTGAAATGAGGCCATAAAACCAATACTGATTGTTCACAAGACTTTTGAAAATTGTATCATGTAGCCTAGAATTTTTTTCAAAACTGAAAATCATCCTGCCCACTCTATCACATAAAACACAATGATTTAAAATTTGTAAGACATGTTTTGAGTAAGAAAGCTCTATGCGAGGAGGCGTGAATCATCGTGAATATTGATGTGTTTCACACCTGAGAAAGACAAAGACCCTCCCATAATGGCCCTATTAGGTGGGAATGTGGGAATGTGAGGGAACTTGCACAAATAATGTGGAGAGATTAAAAGAATTGCTTTTTGATTGTTTAGATTTATAACACAACATAGTCCTAAGATACAAAGGACAAAAAGGCCCATTATTGAACAGGCTGATCTAAACAGAGACATGAACAGTCACACACCTTTGTGCCCTTCCTTCCTGATCACCATGCCTGTCATTTCCAAGGTGTTTGCTTCATTTACCATGTTCATGTACAGAGACTTGTGTGAATGTTGAAGTCAGCAGGACTCAGTGGGGCATCTGGTCCCTGTATAAAAAACTACTACTGTAAACGGGCTGACCGATCTGGGGAAGAAAATCTAATTGTGATTTTTCTAGTTAAAATTGCAATTTAAAATTCACAAAACTAAAAAAAATATGAGAGAGACGGTAAACGCACATCATGTTTATTTTCTTTATTTTGCGGAAATCACAACATGTTTTTATTGTGTACACAAGTAAAAGTAGACATTTAACAGTTTTAACAGTTTTGAATTATATACATGACAAATTAGTTATTATATTAAAATTATATTATATAAATTATATTAAAATTAATCTATTTTTGAGTTATTTGAGTCTTTCGCACTGATAAGAAAAAAAGCGAGGCGATTGTGCCAAGCGCTACGGTCGACTCCAGGGTGTTAAAACACAACTACTTTCTAATCCCAGAGTGTGTTTGTAGAATGTGTACCATAAGTAGCTATTGTCATGGATTATCAGCGCTGAGAGCGAGAGTGTGTGTCTGCAGACTCTGATGGAGAGTGTGTGTCTGCAGACTCTGAGGTCACGCTAGTGTGGGAGAAGCAGCCGACTGCAGAGGAGGAGCAGAGAGCCAGACGCCTGAAGCTGCCGCCCACCTTCCTCTGCGGCGTCAGCAGCGACTCCGACTCCGAGCGACCCGACGACTTCAGCGCAGAGCTACACACACTGCAGCACGCTCAGGTCAGAGGACTTTCTGAACATTGACATGAGATGTGATAAGCAGTTGGACTCATGTGGACTCGTGTGTCTTGTTCTGGAGACACAGGTGAAGCCGAAGCCTTCCCATGATGCAGCAGTGGCAGAGCCTCCTGCAGACGGCAGCATTGACCCCTCCACGAAGAGGAGCAGCGAGTGCGAGTCCAGCTCCACTGCAGGTACACGTGTCCTCCGATGCTCGGGTCCGCGCTACACTTCTACAGCAGCGCTGCCCTGGACACACTCCAGTTTAACGGCTAGAGACTGTAAGAGCAGAGTAGCAGAGGGCCGTTTATCTGTCGTGTTAAAGAAGGATTTTGACATGAAAAACCATTTCCTGAACACTGATAACTGCCTGTGATTGGCTGACACGTTTGATAACTGAAAGGAGACACGCCTGTGATTGGCTGACACATTTGATAACTGAAAGGAGACACGCCTGTGATTGGCTGACACGTTTGATAACTGAAAGGAGACACGCCTGTGATTGGCTGACAACTTTGCATATGAAATAAGTACTACATGTGGAGCTCTTCTGGAAAGTAAACTTCTACTCTTACAGCTGCAGAGATTATCTACTGTGAAAGGTGTTGATTACAGCATTAGATTTAGATCATCTCATGTTGTATAAAAGATAGCCAATCACAGTCATGTCTGCGAACTCTCACGAATGCTTTCATCATTACACAGTGCAAACACGATATAAATAAAAGATTCATCTTGCAGCGTAGACGGTCATTGATTATAACAAGAGAGCAGAACTCACTGAATGAAAACACACTTACACGACGATAAGACACTGAAAAACAGTTCAAGTTAAGTGTTTCTAACCAAAAATAAGGAACATTTTTATTATTTGAATTGGATGCTGCTTTTTCTTTCCCCAGTATAGAAATGATAAAACATCACTGAAACCATGATATCAGTTGAACCAGTTTCATCTCTATAATACACCATCATCTGTAAGCCCTAATCAGAAAGGATATGCTTTATTTGGGGAGGTGGGCTAATATAATGACCCCCGCTTTTCTAACATGTGGGAAGTCCAGCCCGGGGTCAGAGAGTGAAGCTCAGGGACGTTCATTCAAACTCGAGCAACAATTGCCTTCTGAATGATTCTGTTCGCTCTCGTCTGACGTCTTTGCTCTTCTCCAGCAGATCTTCCTTTTGCATTTGCACCTGTGAGTGGCATTACATTTGCAGATTTGGCAAAGACTTCAGCAGAATTTGCCTTTGGCAAAAAAGGTGAGTTCTATTTACATCTTAACCAGTGTTAAACCAGTGTGTCTGACTGATTCATTAGATTTTATTTTCCATAATAAAGAGTGCAGTCAAATTCACAATTCTTTCTGTTGAGTTGTCAAACAGGGCGGGGTGGGGTGGGGTGGGGGGGGGGGCTGGGGGGGGGGGACTATTCCATATTGAGAATGAGAAATCTAGCATGAAGGTGTAGTCCCAGCCAGAGCTCAGGAGAGAAAGGGACACGCATACTGTCTGAGGTTTCTGGGTGTTTCTGTGTGAACTGCTGCTCTCATCAACACACAGGAGCCCAGTGTTCTCACCTAATACAGGACATCTCAGTTTGGGATGCACTGATGCTGATACTTACATTTAGTGCTGTAGCTATCGATTATTTTAGTAATCGAGTATTCTACTGATTATTCCATCGAGTAATCGGATAACAAAATTGTGTAAATAAAAATAGATCCAAGTGAACAACAGCCTTTAAAATAAAATTACTTAAAATACAAATAGCTAACACTTTACAATAAGGTTCATTAGTTAACATTAGTTTACTACCTTAGTTAACATACTAAGAATGAACAATACTTCTACAGCATTTATTAATCTTAGTTAATATTAATTTTAACATTTACTAATACATTATTAAAATCAAAGGTTGTATTTAACATTTAAATATTGTATTTAACAAGTTTAAATGTGTTAGGCCTATATAAATTTAGGAACATAACAAGCATTACAAACTACAATAGCCTAAACAGAACTGGAACCTTTGTAAGATATGTGTTTTTTTTCTAGTAGGCTACATCTTAAAATCTAGAGCTCATGACAAATAAAAGTTCCAGATGGACAAATATTAAATGCAAAAATCAGTGTGAATAACAATATCTTAAAATAAACTAGAGAGTGTATACAAAGATATGGCCTATTTATGAATGAAATCCATGCATTTATTTGTCATTTAAACTGATGGAAACAGGGAAAGAGAGTAGAAAACACTTATTATCCTGTCGCCCCCTCTAGTGGACAGCATTAGTACGGCCTTCATTGCTCAGATAACGCAAGTCAATGGATTTTTTGGGAAAGTAAGTCTGACCAGTTAGAAAAGATATAAGCGAGTCAGACCAGTCTGAAGGTCTGAGCTGAGTTTGGTGAAGCATTAAAGTTCTTGGCGGAGTCAATTTCTCATAATAATAATAATAATAATAATTAAAAATATTATTTAAAATATATATATATATATATATATGCTGTATATATATATTTATGCTGGCTTTCTTAGGCCAATATAATAAAGACAACTCAGAGAAACATCGACCAATTCAGTATGTAATAAAACTGTATTAGTTTTATAATAAAACTACATTTTAAAGGTATGCTGTGCTCTTCAACCGACATGATTTTAATGAATCCCAAACCTGGTAATTTTGTCAGTATTAATGTACGTTCACTGATTCTAGCTTCTCTCTTTTCTGTCTCTTTCTTTTCATGTGAACTGAGTAGGCTACACATGCTTACATTCATAAATATACATTTTGTTTCTATTAAATTTTCAAAATTATTTATAGCCTACATGTCACACACGCTTACCTGCCTTTTGATGTAAATAAAAGGTGAGAATGGTAGCCTAAATGTTACGGACAGTATACAGTTACTGTATCATGGTACAGTGCAGCCTATTATTGATTTTTATTTCCATTTCCCTTTTATCCAAAGAGACAGAACTATTTGCACGGTATTTATCAATGGGAAATACATCATGCTAAAATAATCTGTCATAGGCTAATACTGTGGCTCACATTATTGGGGTCGCTTGCAAGTCTCAGCAGCACGAATTACGTGACCAGTGTAGGATTGAGTGCGAAACAAACACAAATGAATCTTCCAGGTGAATTGTTCAAACATAATTTCTCACAGAACTGAACATTCCAGACACCAAATCACCAACCCCAGAGCCATAAAAGAAGGCTCCAGCCAGCCAGTCTCCGTTGACCAACGAAAACCCCCAGCTAAGAACTTTATGGCCATGCAAGCTTCAAAGAAGATGAGCCCAACTAAAGAAAGAACTGGTCAATGTAAGATAGCTTGGAAAAGAATGATTGGCTCAGAGATAGCACAATTCAGCCCGATCAAGATAACAGCAGGAGCTGCTCGAGCCCACAACATTCCAGACCCCTCCTTAAGGACCTCTGATAGACCTCAGGGTGTAAAATCGTTTCAAACCACAGAGCTGAGATTTTACCTATAACATAAATAAAATCATTCAAGAACAATTTTCAATGGACTTATAGATCAAGCATCATGCAACGACATGATTCTATATTGTTCCTACAATAGATGGGTGTATCTGATATGCTTAGATGCCATACAATTCATGTAATTGTTATTATTGTTAGATGTTTGAATGAAAATGTGTTGTGTTTCATATCAATATTATCGTATGTTCTTAATTCAAAGGATGGCTTGATTGAAATCTGTGGAAAATGTTTCGGATTCTTATAATAGTAATAATGTCTTAGCTGTGGCCTCTGTACTCTTTGCTAGAGCTTAGAGAGTAAGGAGAGCACAGATAAGCTTGATTTATGATAAGAAGTGAAGAGAACGCCACCTCCTAAACAAAGACAGTGTCTAATTGGTTAGAACTGATCCAGGAGGCTGGGCGGACATTTGAGTTTAAAATCTTAACACCAGAACAAAGTTTAGAGTTTCAGTGCAGAACCAAAAATGCAGCGGGAGATGAAGATCTAAGACAGACAAGTAACCATGTAAAACGCGCAGACGAAATAACCCAAATCAAGATCTGAAGAACATGGGTTAAACAGCTTCATTCAAGCCATCATCTACTCCTCTCAATTTCCTTTCTTTTCTTAGTTTCCTTTCTTTTCCGTTGTGAGTCTCGGTTCTAAGTTAAGTTTTGCGACAATATTTCGAGCCACGTTTCTTCTGCAAAGCCAGCTTCAAACAAAGACTTTCATTCCGCCAGCACGCCACGTGACTGACCACGTGACCCAGACATCAGGCACTCGGAGACCAGCCAACGAACGGACCGGGAAAACCCCTTTCACGCAACAAAAAGGGAATCCCCAAAAGCAAAGACAAGCAAGTACTGCCTCCAGACTCTTAAACTGAACTGGTGTATTTGATACTGATTTAATAACCTAGGAAACGATAAAAGGGTTAAACTAATGATTGATGGTTCATTCAGGTTGTGTTTTATAAGTGCATAGAAACTTGGGATTACATCATCTCACTCTTAAACTCACTCTTAAAACTTAATCTTTCCTTACTCTCTTTCTTTCTGCAACGCGTATGAATGTGTGTGTCTGTGTTAGATATTAGTTGTATGTGTTAGAATAATCAATAAAGTCTTATTTTAAAGAGAAATATTACTTGTGTTATTGTGCTTACAAATTTAATGTCTTAAACTTCTGATCTAAGTTACCTTGCTAACTATATAGTGTTTCACTATAGTTCGGATATTTATATCCGCTGCAGAGTTGATAATTGCAGCCAGTTCAAATGAACCGCGAACGAGTCATTTGCTCGGTTGTAAGTGACTCTTTTGAATTCCCTATAAATTAATTAATAATTCCTTTGAGCTAAATTGTAATCACTACAAATTACAAATATCCTACATTATATTGGTGGAGAATAATGCGGGAAGTTTAACCTAAAATTGTAAGCATATACGAAGTAATTATATTTTCATAGTAGCCTATGCGGAGAGATCCGAACCTCCGAGTCTGTGTGTATGACGTATGCAGCGCGCGCCGCGCGCTCTGTTTGAATGAATGACCTGCTGCTTGAGCTGTTACTCTAGTCTAGTCTGCCTCCCCATTTTATTCTTTTTATGTTATTTTATTCAAACTGCAGTAAAATAACCCAAGATATAAGATCCCACGCAACGATAAGGTAAGAATTCGGCGTGTTCCCGAATTTCTGAAATACTTTGATTATAGATTACTGACGTCTGCGTGTTCCAGAGTCTTTCAAATAGCTATAACGTTATGTGTGTTTGTATCAGTCAGAGAGCTGAATGAAATTAAAACTGCAGTAATTAAAATAACCATGTAAAGGACGGACGAGCGTGTCCCTCGTCTAACGTGAACGTTAGTCCTTATTTATCTGATCGTCACTCAGTGCGTGTTCCACTGGGACGAATATTCTCCTCACAGATTAGTCTTTGTTTCTCAGGTTGTCTGTGCGTGTCCCACGGCAATCCCCGTGATAAACTATAAACTTATCTGTGTCTGTTAAATTCATTCTCGTGTAAACACTGCGTATGTCCGAGTGTAGTTGAATAGGAATTATTTAAAGTTGTGTTCAAGTAAAGCTTGACGTTGAAACTCAACCAACAGTTAAAAACCCTGTTGCTTTTGTGTGCTCAGATAACATTGCACAGAGACGATCCGCTGAGATCGTTATTCCATCTATTATACAGCGCAAAGCTGCTGTTGCTTCCTTTAAAGTTAAAACTCACTCTAAAAAAAAAGAAAAGAAAAATTGAGTGAAGCCCCACGTCGTAAAAACAGCTACGAGTGGCGTCCCATTTGTACAGTTTGAAATGCGCCGACATTTCACGTAATATTATCAACTGTACGTGCATATTTCTTTGAACATTGTTGAAATGCGCCGACATTTCATGTAACAGGCGTAACTGCTCACAAACTGTTGCAATTCACATGTTTGCCCACTATCGTTTGTTTTGTCGCCATAGTTACAATCGTGACACGGAAGTCTTAACCAACGCTTCCGGGAGAACTCTGACCCCTCCTAAACAAACCCTTTGGTGGCTAGGCTAGCTAAACTAAAGCTAAGCTAAGTAGTTGTTTACATTGAGGCCTAACCTATGCTAAAGCCTTAAGCATTATTTACAGTTATCATTAATATGAACATCTGTGGTTAAAGTGTCTGTTTGAACAACGTTAAAGTGATTTAACCATTTAAACACCTCGACTGTTACACCTGTTGGTCTTTTCTTCTTTCCTATTTTACCTGTCTCATATTTTGTTTACCTGCATTTTACTTGAAAAAGAAAATACTGGTTTATGATTATTAATTGTCAAATTCTAATTTGATCTAAAAAAGGGAAATATTAAATCAAGAATGAAGTTTTATTTTTCTAAACAGGTAATTTCTAACGATTTCTAGATTTATTTTTAATAAATCTAATTTCATAATTCTCATAATTTCTAAATTTCTCTTTTAGATTTAATCACTTCAGGTGAATAAGTCTTAAACTTTGGAAGTTAAGTAAACTTATTCAACCAACATTTCCCTATTACAAATATTGTTAGACTCATGCTTGCTCATTTATTATTGCGGTATATCCTCCTTTTCCAGTTGTGGTTATAACCTTAACCATTCTATTTTACTTATTTACCTCTGTATTTAATTCCCCTTTTTCTTATTTTGTCCATCACATTATTACTTTCTTTCATCTTTATTACCTTTTCCTTTCTTTTGATTCCTAGATTGGGAGTGAAACACCTGAGCCTCAATAGGAGACATTGGCATCTCACTACAAGTTTCAAATAAATCAGAGAGAACCCTCTCTTACAAAGTTTTATTTTTGAATGGTTAGTTGTTGGCAACTATCAATTCTATACTCGTAGTTCGACAAAGGCTCCAGAGCCATTTGTGGATCCAATCTCCTTCCCTCCTTTCCTTCTTACATCCTTCCTGTTCTGTCCTGCTTTCCCATTCTTCACATTTGTAGGGAACACACCTGGAAGAACCATAAATCGAGTCTAAAGAAAGAAAGATAATCTTCCCAAAGAAAACAGTCATTAGGTATTTGATTTTCAATCAAACCCTCTCTGTTCTCCATACTCTCCCTGCATCTGTAAACGCAATTTACAATTTGACATCTTATCCAAGATCAATTAACAGAGACAAGTGTTGAGCAACCGTCGCCTTCAAAGCATCCCAGCAGAGCTGTAAGCGGTCCAAACTGAAGGTGTGTCAATCCTGTCAAACTTAGAAAAAAGGTATCAGCATTATTATTGTATTATTTTTCCTTGTAAACATAAACAATAATATTGTTTACCTTTCTGGAAACAGATTCTCACCGATAGGAAGCATTTACGAGAAAAATAATATTTCTCCTACTTAAGAATTTTCTTTCTTGTTTTATTGAAATTGGTTTTAACCTCTCTCTCTTTTCCCCTTACTCAGTTGAGTGACACATCACGAGTTTAAACCAGCTTTTCATTGATAGAAAATATTTATAAAAATATTTCTCCCACTGAAAAAAAAAAAAAATCCTTTCAATTGAGATTTGTTTTAACCTTTTTCTCTCTTTCCCTCGCTCAGTTGAGTGACGAAGTGTCCACATCACTAGCCTACCTGTCTACACTGAGACCAACACTTAGACATTACAACACTTCACTATTGTTGTACAGTCACTGAAACGACACTTAGCTGTTCAACCACATACAGGCTTACACCCCACACAGATCTGTGTCAGTCTCTTCACCCCAGCGTGCCAACATGTCGCGGACAACAAACCCCACTGACGTGGACACCTGGCTCAGAGGCATCACAGACTGCCTCACACCAAAGACAATTGAACTGTTATTATTTTTTATAATAATCATAATTCTGAGAAGACTCCTGACACATGATTCAAGCCAGAATCAGAACCACAACCACGTGGAACTAACCAAGATCATCTGTTCCCTAAGCAATGCCTTCACAGCCCAGCTGACACTAAGCGACAAGCACATCACCCACCTTCAGGAGGAGCTGACACGTGCCCAGAGCCGCATGGACAAGCTGGAAGTGAAAGTCCAGGACGACTTCAAGCGTCAGACCACTGAGTTCCTGAGAGAGCTGATGCACACTCAACGCTGCGCAGACCAGCTCAAAACGAAAGCTCAAGACAAACTCATGCCTGATGTAGTGGAGCAAGAAACAAAGAAGCAAGTTGACAAGCTCCAAGAAGCCCTTGCAGTCACTGAACGTGACAAACAAGAATTAAAGACTGTCCAGAAGCACCTGGCAAACCAACTCCAGTCTGCTGAACATCAGCTAGAGAAAGCCAAAGCTGACATTAAAGACAAGAACTCTAAAATTAATGCTCTGAAAGACCACCTGGAAAGGTGCAGTGCTGAAATTGACCATTTGACCCAACAGCGAGATGACGTCAACGACGAGCTCTACGCGGTCAGAGATGAACTCCAGCACATTTTCCAACAGAAACCAGAGCCAAGAAGGGAGAGACCTCCCTCAGCATCACCACTGCTGAGCAGAACAGAGTCCTCCATCCAAGAACTGCCATACAGGGAAAGAAGTGAATGGCCACAACCCAAAACGTCACAGGCCTTCACCACAGAACCGTTCACTGCCAACAAGCAACGAGAACTCATCCAGGCAGACTCCAAAGCTGCACAGGGGATGACCTTTAAAGATCTCAACCAGCTGGTTAAGAATATCACTCAGTTCAACCCGAACTCCATGGAATGCCCAGACATCCAGTCCCACATCCGAGATATCAACTTCCACCTAGAGGTGAGACCACATGTGACTGACAGAGACAGGTTCTACCTCCTCAGATCGACATCCAGTTCAGAGGTACGAAGCTTCCTAGACCGACAACCTGCTCATGTCAAGTCAAATTACCAGCTACTATGTGAGATACTGATAAAAGAATTCACAGGCCCAGAGTTGGAACACGGTGTGTTAATCGCTTTGGAAACCAAACAAGGTCGACAAGAGACTCCTCAAGCCTACTACCACCGTTTTCGACAAGCCTTCTTTGGTGCACATAACTCACCTGAACAAGAAGAGGATGTGCACTTCAAAAACCTCTTTCTGAGAAACCTGCACCCTGGATTAAGTCATCATCTTGGTCTCGAGGCCTGTGCAGACACAATGACAATTCAGCAGCTACGTGACCTGACACACAAGGCCCACATCAAACAGAAGATGTCCTCAAAGAAAGGTTTGAAAACATCCACAGTGTCAAACTCCTTCAGCCAAGACACAAGCTATGCACTGGAAGACACCCAGTGGCATGACAACACCACGGTCCTTCGCAAGGTGCACAGAGAACGTGACCCCCAGGCCAATGACGGCTACCACACCAACCGCATGGAAAAGCCATGGGACCAGCCACGTTTCTCAATGAACCCACAAGAAGGAAACAACTGGAATCCTAACTGGACGTCCAAAGGCTGTCATCCAACGCATCCAAAAGCATTCAATGTGAGTAATCGACGACGAAACTCACCTCGGCACCACTCAGTCAAACACAACACTGAGTGTGCCCAAGAACAAGACAGTTTACCCTCAGAAGACATGGAGCAACTAATGAGGCAAATGAAAGTGTTCATAGAAAACAAGCTGAACACGAATGACCAACAAGATGAGTCAAATTCGCTATGACTAGCGATGGAACGGAAGACCAATGATCATCTGGTACACCTTCATAATGAAGATGACGACCACCTGTTCTACAACAACACAGAACAGAGGGGTCTCTCAAAGCCAACCACTGACAAACACCCAGAGGTACCAGAAAACACCACACTGGCTTCCCATCACTCACAAAGAAACCATCACACAAGCTCCAAACTCAAGAACCACGTGTGTGCTACAGTAACCACAGTAAGCACAGAAGGTCAGAAAGTCTGTCACAACCAGAAGGCATCAGAAGAGGAATGCAACAACGGAGACAAAGTTTTGCACCACAGCGTCACGCTTCCATGCCAAACTGCCTCCCAATGTCTGCCAGAGAACTTCCTGCCTTACTAGACTGACCCCCAGCAGATCATAGAAGATCCCTTTTCTAAGGCAAAGATGCAACAAGCCAATCTTCATCTAAGCTCATCAAAGCTAAGCCAAGAAGCACGTGGGCAAGCCTTCAAGAAAAGGGGGGAGCAAAACAGACTGAGACAGATCTGACCATACATACATACATACATGCCTACATACATACATACATACATACATACATGCACTACACTACGCCACTAACATGCTCACTAACACGTAGAGGTTAACCACATCTACCATGGAAAACATTCAGCAAACATGTTTTCCCACAAGTAGAAACTAACTTCAGAAACTAGCTTAACAACTTAGCTACACTTATCATAGGAAACATGGTAGCTATCCATCCAACAAGTAGAACACCTCTCCTTACACTGTGATACCTGACACCTTAGCTGCGCAACAGTAGTTATAAGCCATACAATTGCTCTGTTTTGTTCTACCTCTTCCTTAACTTTCCTTCTTCATTTATTAGGTAAAATGCATGTCTACCCCCTTAAGGGTCAAGGTCATGGTAGTAGGATTGACGCACCACGCCTGACACTTGTAAGCCGCCTTAAAACGAATGTGAGCCAGAGAGCTCCATGCATGATGGGTCACATAATTGTTACCACAAATTATGCCACCAGAAAATAAAGGTAAAACGTCTTAACGTAGAACAACTTAGAAGAGAAGATAACAAACAAACGTAATCACAGAATTTGATCAAAGAATCACCGTACCGAAACAAATTAGAATAACAATCCCAAAATTTACACTCTATTCAATATAATAGATCCATATTTAGAGAATGAACTTGAACTTTTAATACTTAAGTAATCTAATGCCCTGCACCAGTACAGTGACCAGTCATGGAGGTGTTGTCTTGTTGTTTGCTGTGTATGTGTCTGTTTCTTCTACCCGTGTTTTTCCAGCGTTCACCGATGTCTTCATCTTAACACATCGCCGAACGAAGAGGGGATATGTAGGATTGAGTGCGAAACAAACACAAATGAATCTTCCAGGTGAATTGTTCAAACATAATTTCTCACAGAACTGAACATTCCAGACACCAAATCACCAACCCCAGAGCCATAAAAGAAGGCTCCAGCCAGCCAGTCTCCGTTGACCAACGAAAACCCCCAGCTAAGAACTTTATGGCCATGCAAGCTTCAAAGAAGATGAGCCCAACTAAAGAAAGAACTGGTCAATGTGAGATAGCTTGGAAAAGAATGATTGGCTCAGAGATAGCACAATTCAGCCCGATCAAGATAACAGCAGGAGCTGCTCGAGCCCACAACATTCCAGACCCCTCCTTAAGGACCTCTGATAGACCTCAGGGTGTAAAATAGTTTCAAACCACAGAGCTGAGATTTTACCTATAACATAAATAAAATCATTCAAGAACAATTTTCAATGGACTTATAGATCAAGCATCATGCAACGACATGATTCTATATTGTTCCTACAATAGATGGGTGTATCTGATATGCTTAGATGCCATACAATTCATGTAATTGTTATTATTGTTAGATGTTTGAATGAAAATGTGTTGTGTTTCATATCAATATTATCGTATGTTCTTAATTCAAAGGATGGCTTGATTGAAATCTGTGGAAAATGTTTCGGATTCTTATAATAGTAATAATGTCTTAGCTGTGGCCTCTGTACTCTTTGCTAGAGCTTAGAGAGTAAGGAGAGCACAGATAAGCTTGATTTATGATAAGAAGTGAAGAGAACGCCACCTCCTAAACAAAGACAGTGTCTAATTGGTTAGAACTGATCCAGGAGGCTGGGCGGACATTTGAGTTTAAAATCTTAACACCAGAACAAAGTTTAGAGTTTTTAGTGCAGAACCAAAAATGCAGCGGGAGATGAAGATCTAAGACAGACAAGTAACCATGTAAAACGCGCAGACGAAATAACCCAAATCAAGATCTGAAGAACATGGGTTAAACAGCTTCATTCAAGCCATCATCTACTCCTCTCAATTTCCTTTCTTTTCTTAGTTTCCTTTCTTTTCCGTTGTGAGTCTCGGTTCTAAGTTAAGTTTTGCGACAAGATTTCGAGCCACGTTTCTTCTGCAAAGCCAGCTTCAAACAAAGACTTTCATTCCGCCAGCACGCCACGTGACTGACCACGTGACCCAGACATCAGGCACTCGGAGACCAGCCAACGAACGGACCGGGAAAACCCCTTTCACGCAACAAAAAGGGAATCCCCAAAAGCAAAGACAAGCAAGTACTGCCTCCAGACTCTTAAACTGAACTGGTGTATTTGATACTGATTTAATAACCTAGGAAACGATAAAAGGGTTAAACTAATGATTGATGGTTCATTCAGGTTGTGTTTTATAAGTGCATAGAAACTTGGGATTACATCATCTCACTCTTAAACTCACTCTTAAAACTTAATCTTTCCTTACTCTCTTTCTTTCTGCAACGCGTATGAATGTGTGTGTCTGTGTTAGATATTAGTTGTATGTGTTAGAATAATCAATAAAGTCTTATTTTAAAGAGAAATATTACTTGTGTTATTGTGCTTACAAATTTAATGTCTTAAACTTCTGATCTAAGTTACCTTGCTAACTATATAGTGTTTCACTATAGTTCGGATATTTATATCCGCTGCAGAGTTGATAATTGCAGCCAGTTCAAATGAACCGCGAACGAGTCATTTGCTCGGTTGTAAGTGACTCTTTTGAATTCCCTATAAATTAATTAATAATTCCTTTGAGCTAAATTGTAATCACTACAAATTACAAATATCCTACACCAGCAACATATTTCTGCTTCAAATATTGTGCGTAGTTAACAGTGAGTGGTGGTTTCAGACATTATTTTATTAAAGTGCATTTGTCAGTGCTGCACTCGTACCGACTCTTATTCTGCCTGACAGAAAGAAAAGCTCGTAGCTTACTGAAGGCGAAGTGGTTTGACCAATCAGATGAAAGGGGCGTTTCAGCACCGCCCACGTGTGCAAATGAAATATCAAACCCATAAACTGATTTGTAAACCACAAACGAAAAATTAAAAATGGAGCCAAAATCTCACTTTTCGTTTTTTTAAACTAAACTAAAAAACGAATAAACGAGCTTGTTTTCATTTCTCGTTATAGATGGGTTTCCGTTTCTCGAATTACCCATTATCCTCTGCGGCGTGCCGCCATGTTGTGTGTCAAAGCTGTCATGCTCATGTTTACCGCCTTTTCATTTACCCAAGTATTTTTGACTTTTTGTGTTGAGATAACGATGACAAATTCCTCCAAACCTGGCGACAAGGTGAAGGTTATTTACAGGGACACATTAGACGATGTTTGCAAGGCAAGATATGATGAGAAATTGAGTTTTATCTATGGAAAGGATCCTTACACAATGTCGAAAGAGGACTGGTCATGTAATCCTGCGGCGTACCCCGATATTCAGGAAATGGACATTGCCAAGTATCTCATCCACACCGTTAGTGCGTACACTTTTGACGAATTAAGAGGAAGAAAGTCCATACAATTATTTTGTAAGTGGATGGGTACAAGATATAAAGCATGCTGCCATCGGAGAAAGGTGTGTTTTGACCGCCCGAGTGCGCCATTCTCAATGTACCACAGACCCTTTTCTGGTGCCCTGGTTGATAGCGGAGAAGAGTGGCAGCGTGATTTGTGGACATTGTACATGCATGGCCGGATTGGGTGAGGTGTGTTCCCATGTTTCGGCAATTTTATTTGACATTGAAGCAACAGTGAAGCTGAGAAACAGCAAAACAGTTACACAGGAGAAATCCTATTGGCTACTTCCATCAGCTATCAAAAATGTAATTTTTTTTTAAATCCGGTTTTAAATCTGTGTGTTATTCTTTCAATCAAATTACAATTTCTAAACAAACAAAATTAGCCCGAAGAAACGTAATTTCCAAGATGCTAGCTCACATTGTCACATTGCAGGGTTCCAGACTGTGACCATTTTTGGAGAATGTGCAAGTAAAAATTTTATGTGGTCGCATTTGTGCGAGTGCATGGTCATGTACTCAGTTAAATTCACGCATGAATTCTCCTGCATTGAACTTGTTTTAGTGCCCGCCAAAGTGAATTTTTGTCCCGCCAAAGTCTTATTTGATCGGTGAGTAATGTAGATGAACTGATAAAACTGTCCTAAAGACAAGTTACCACTTGTCGTAGGGTGTCAGGCCAAATAAAACATTAAGCATAGTGCAATGCTTTACCAAGAAAATAAGTTTTCTCAACTTACCAGTTAAACATGGCTTCTTCTATGAAGTATAAGTCCAGAGCACCTTCCCGCACTTGCCCTGGGGGATCCGGTCTGCACAGGCACCATTACAGGCACCGATCTCTTCATGGGGAATTCCTGTTGGAAGGGGTGATAATGGGAGTGATTTCAGATCGCAGGGTAGTCACCACAGACCGGGTTGGAGAGTGATAACGGAGGGAAACCTTGTGAATGGAGCGTGGGCCGAACCAGTCAAAGTAATGCAGATAAATTGTCTGGAGCCCCTTGCGGTATCTTTTGCCCTCAAACACATCGATCAGCAGGCTCTCTCTCTCTCTCTCTCTCTCTCTCTCTCTCTCTCATTGTGTTTTTATAAGCCACTTATAATGTGTTTGTACATACTGCTGCTGTCAGTATAGCTTTTGGCAGTCTTATGTTTTTAGTGTTTTCACGCGCACATGTTTATTTCTGTAGATGCAAATTTTTCGTGGTCAAACACCGGTGCCACGGTCTTTGGCAGTGCACCTGCGCGAATTGAAGGAGGGGAAGCACACAATGAAGGAGAAGAGGAGGGCAGTAATGACGAATCTCCCCGTAATAAGGAGATCCACTTTGAGCCGATCGTGTCTCTGCCAGAGGTGAGTGTGTGAGAGGTTAATCCAGGGCCGCACGATTAACCGGAATTAAACCTGAGTGCAATTATGAAATCAGAGTTTTATATGCGCAGTGTGTTTCATGATGAAGCGCAGCACTGAGATCAGAGCGGATCGATCAGTTTGCAGTGAATGCTGCTCCATCTCAGCAAGCGCTGAGAGTTCGAGTCACTCATAACCTGCATCTTTCCAACCTTGCAGAAGCATTTACAAACCTGTTGCCCAACAAATAGGAACATTTAATGACATGTTTTTACTCACTTCACTTCATAAAATCAGTCGAGTGTTTGAAATAACTTACATTTGTGGTGTAACGTGGCAATCTTAGATTGAGACAGAATGATATAATTTTTTATTGTATTCTAAAGGCTATTTCAATTAGCATTCCATCATAAATGTACTTTAAAATACCCAAGATGGCTTGAACACAGATGAACCATATATTGTCGCAATTTGATTTTTTTTTTCCAGTGGATGCATAAGATTTCTTGACAGAAACATAAGAAATTACCATCACAGATTTTATCTTAATAATTGAATAATTTATTATAAAACCTTAGACCTTTCTAATGATTTACAGCTAAAGCCCACTGCTTGATAACAGATGCATAGAAAGCCTTAAAAAAACCTTGAATTTTTAAATTTGTAAAATTTAAGGCCATTAAAAGTCTTAAATATCTAAAATGTTATAAGAAAAGTCTTAATTATAATTTCAAGAGGTCTTATGCAAAATTGTTTAATGTTATTGCTTATTAAACATCAATGAAGGAGAAGAGGCCATGATTTAATACGGCTATGATTTACTTAAATGTGCACAGTGCAAGTTTTACAGTAACAACATGATGCTGTTGCACCTTCTACAGGCCCATGCTTTCACAGTTATATGATTGTATTCAGAAAGTTTTGATGCCATTTTTTCCCATTTTTCCTCCATATAATGTGTAAATTGTGTTAAGAAGCGTGGCGCTGTTTAGTTTACAGATCTAACTGGGTTAAGCACTGTATTTCTGCTGTTCCATAAGCTCCATCTACGCCATCTAAAAGAGTCAAGTCAAGTCAAGTCAAGTATATTTGTATAGCGCTTTTCACAATACAGATTGTATCAAAGCAGCTTCACAGTATTAAATCAAAATAACACAACAAGGTTTGTTTCTAGTGGAAAAAACGTCCATGTTTGGTAAGGCTGATCAATAGTATTATTGATTGATTAAATTAAATTTAAGAGTGAATTTTCACTCAGCACGTCTGCACATCTAAACATCTGAAGCACACATCTTAAAATTAATATAAATATAATTTATAATTTTGTCTCATCCCTTTTCTTAAAGGTTTAACATTTATAAAACTTTGTTTTTTTTCAGAGCCTGTGTTTGAGCTTATAACAATGGTAATGGTTACATTTAGAGGTTATGCTTCTCCTCGCCATTAGGGGGCACTAGCCTACCTCTTAGATGGGTATTTATACAGGTAGCTGACTTGACGTGTTGACGTGACTCCTGCAGGTGGAGGTGAAGTCTGGCGAGGAGGACGAGGAGATCCTGTTCAAAGAAAGAACCAGACTCTACCGCTTGGACCGCAAACTCAACCAGTGGAAGGAGCACGGCGTGGGAGACATCAAGATCCTGTTCCACCCCGTCAAGAAGTGTTACCGTGTGCTGATGAGACGCGAGCAGGTGCTGAAGGTCTGTGCTAACCACACCATCAACCAGAGCATCAAGCTCAAGCCCATGAACACCTTGGCCAACGCGCTGGTGTGGACTACCACCGACTACTCAGGTACAGCTCTCGCACCACAACCACTGGAAACTAGGGCTGTCAAAATGGTTGAAAAGCTAAATTTGAATTTCTTTCTTAAATATTGGCAAAATTCTAAATTATATTTAAATACCTTGGGCAATACTTAGGCCCTGTTTATACGAGAACGCTCTCGGGTGAAAACGTAAAAATATTTTATCAGATGTGCCTTTCGTTTAGATGGCGATGCCGTTTTTGGGGCTTAAAAACGCAAAAAAGTGAAACCACCCTCCAGAGTGGAAATCTTAAAAATGCTCCACCGTCGCGTTTCCGTCTAAACGGTAAACAGTGAAGGCACCGATCAGTGCTTCACATTGCCACCTAGCCACCTGGAGTGCATACTACATTGAATTTCACACACTTTCAATTTCACATTATCGTATGCACACAGATTTCCCCCCCATAACACTAGTCTAAATGCAGAATAAAAAGTGATCACTTTTGCGTTTTCTCTTCAGATCGTTTCCGTGTAAACGTAGCCTTAATGTTACAGGGAAAAAGTACTGTATTGTCTCCTATGCCCACAAGAGGGCGCAAGCGAGTGCAATAAGCAATCATAAACCAAATCAAGCATTGCAACTTTTGGAAATGAAATTACTGTTAAAAAAATAATAACTTTTTTAAAGTGCATTAACTTTTGAAACAATTGTTCTTAAATAAAATATAATTTACTTAATGTGCATGCAAGGAAAATTAGGTTACAATAGTGCATAAAACTGTTCATGCATCAGTAACCTGAGAAAATACACTCCAACAGACAGCTTAATGAACTACTACATGAACACACAATGGCAAACTGTCATTCAGAAACACTCCACTTCTACTCACTACATCTACGTATTGGTCGTCAAAAATATCAGACGCTCAACTTGATCTGAGCGAGTGCTGAGTGCTTTCTGTTGGCAATCCTTCTAACTGATGAACACACACACTCAGCTCTGACCGATGTGTAAGTGTGTCGTTGCCTGATTTTTGCCTCCAACTGAGTGGGTTTTCATCCGCAGGAAACCTTTTCCCGCCATGTTTCAAAGTAACAACGCAGCCTCACCACGCTGTATAATGGATAAGCTAACAAACACAAACCACGTCAGTTACGCCATCATCATGTCTCGCGGGCCTCTCAACACACCAAAATTCAAATGCACGTTTTTCGCATTAGAATGTGCAGGATTTTTTTTCCTAGTGGAAACTGTGCTGGGCAGTGTTGTTCACATGTGTGTTTTCCCACAAACAGAGGGATATGGGAAGGTCGAGCAGCTCGCGGCCAAGTTCAGGACTCCAGAGCTGGCCGAGTCCTTCAGACGAGCGTTCGTTGACTGCCAGAGCCTCATGTCACAGGCCGTCTGCGCTGAGGTGTTGGTAGCGCATTCTCGAGACTCCAACCCTGTGGTGTTCTTCAACATGGCTGTCGATTGCGAGCCAGCTGGGAGAATCGTCATGGAGCTGTTCGCTCACATCGTTCCCAAAACGGCAGAGAACTTCCGGGCTCTGTGCACAGGCGAGAAGGGCTTTGGTTTCCAGAGCTCCGTCTTCCACAGGGTCATCCCTGACTTCATGTGTCAGGTGAGGCCGCACCATCTGAAAACACAGCATGTCTCCCTAAAAACTCATAACATTTAAGCCTTTTTATGGCCTTAAATATGTTCGCACTAATTGTAAAAGAAAAGTCTTAGTTATCATTTCAAGAGGTCTTAAATTTGGTGACGAAAAAACAGGAATCATGATGCTCTGTTTACTGGGGTAACCGCTGTATTTCTGCTGTTTCATAAGCGCCATCTACTGTCAGAGAGTGAGTCTGCATTATCATTTATTCCGTTATTTGAACTCTGACTGTTAAAATTATGTTTTTCCTGTCATTTTATTGTCTTTTCTTAAATTCTTAAAATAGTATTCAATTTGATTTTAAAGGGGACCTATTATGCCCCTTATTACAAGATATAATATAAGACTCAGGTGTCCCCAGAACATGTCTGTGAAGTTTCAGCTCTAAATACCCCACAGATCATTTATTATAAATTTCCAATTTGCTCCTATTTGGGTGTGAAAAAAACATGCATCAGTGTTCAAACACCAGTAAAGGTGATTTTTTTGGTCTGGTTGTAATATTTAATATGAGGGAAATACACATACACAACACACAGCGTAACAGAGGTGACACAAAAAATCTTTAACTTTTAGGTGGCAAAATATTTTTTTGTAATTCTGTGAATTACACTGAGCAAACCAAAAGTAATACTACACACCGGATGAAGAGAGTTGGCTCTCCACAGAACATAAAATATTCAATTTATTTTATTTTTCATGTTCACATTTATGAGGAAAAAACAATGTTACGGACATGACCGCTCTCCGTTACGGACGTGACCGCTCTGAAAGCGGCACTAAAAGACTGCTTTAAAACTTTCACAGAGACCTCAAACAGAAAGCACAAAGCCTGTCTTTAAATTTAATTTAATTTTGTATTAATTGTATCTTAATTTTAATCAATGTTTCATCAACCAATTGCCTGAATTTAAATTTAAATATAGCAGACAAATAGATAATCACGACACAGAGGCGCCGGCGCGTGAACTGGAGCTCGTCTCATAAATTAACCGAAACTCAGTGTATAAGGTAGCCTACTTGCCTCTCACAGACCTGAGACAAATCTATAGAAATCTTGAAATGTTTACTTTTAAACAGAACAATTCAAAATGAAAGAAAACAGACTGCTCTCTGCTTATGTAATCTGGATGAAATGTGCGTTTCTCTCTGGGGTGTTCACTACTGCGAAGATCGCGAGTCAGCATCGTCAACTTCATCTTTGCAGCCGACACTGACACATAAAACACTTGTTTATTAATAAACAATTAAAATGTCTCCTTGCTATATTTGACATATTCATAATCATTACTTTTGCCGGTTCTTTGCGACAGCTATAAGGTGCTTAATTGGCAGTGCCACCCTTACATGTTACATGAACGCATTTTTTAAATATTAATTTATCGGCCATTATAAATGCCGATACCGATAGTTTGGAAAATGCCTAATATCGGCCCGCCGATATATCGGTCGGGCTCTATTGTTAACACATCAGTGTTCAAACACCAGTAAAGGTGATTGTTTGGTCTGTTGTCTCTCAGGGAGGCGACATCACCAGGGGGGACAGGACGGGAGGGAGGTCCATCTACGGAGGGAAGTTTGAGGATGAGAACTTCAACGTGAGGCACACGGGCCCGGGACTGCTGTCCATGGCCAACCGCGGCAGAGACACCAACAGCTCGCAGTTCTTCATCACACTCAAAAAAGCAGAACACCTGGACTTTAGGCACGTGGCTTTCGGCTTTGTCAAAGAAGGCATGGATGTGGTGAAGAGAATATCAAAGCTGGGCACTAAGGACGGCAAACCCACTAAAACCATCACCATCTCAGACTGTGGACAGTTGTCAACTTTCCTAAACAATAAAATGAATGCTTTGCAAAAAAGAAGTTACTTTTAATATGAAAACTACAAGTTACCTTGATGTGGGTTGAGTTTACGGAGACTTTTCCAAGGTTGGCTTTCTGTCTTATAAGTCTGTATTTTCAATCTCCTGAACATAAAATAAACATCTGGCTGCTTGCATTTCACTAGTTATACAGTGTCATTATGTGATAAAACATTTGAATACAACTACAGGAGAAATAGAGCAGCTTGACTTATTTTATCCAGAAGAATTTCATTGTTTCAAGAAAACTGATACCAGGTATTTACGCTACCACTGTATAAACAGCAGAGATCAGGAGTCATTATTTGTTCAGTAAATCCACTAATTTCTTCTCTCTACTTCGTAGGTATGACCTACATGAAATTGACCATAAATGTATTGATTAAATATCAAAACATACTGAATTTAACTGAGGTTAGTCTGAGGTAAGATGGAAGTTGGCGCCGGTGTCTATGGCTTGCCGTCTGTCTCTGCGCACTTTGTTTGTATTTACGTTATTTTTGTCAATTATTATTGCAAATGTCAACTCTCTACTGGTCTATGACCGCCAAATACTCCTAGACCTTCGACCCTTGATTAAAAACGTGGTGCCATTTGAGCATGATGGCCAAAAAACTTTCTGTCCTCCGTTTCTTACGGGAATACCAGCTCACCTTCGCCGTGTGTCAGCTCCACTTTTGCGCAGAGTGCGCCGGAGACGCCGGGGGAAACGCGGTGGTTGGCTGGTGAAATTGAGGACCAGGCTGGCGTCTTCCACCATGACTTTGCCTGGAATCCGTCCGGAATTTCGTCGCCTCGCGCCGTGGCATTCTGCGGACCCGATCGACTCCTGTTTGGTTCCAGTGGCTGGCTTGGACGTGGGGCTCCCTGCTTGCCGTGTTCAGGCTCCTCACCTCCGCTGGCGCGGGGTGAATCAGCAGAATCTTCGGCCGCTTGCTCGGACTACACTGGCTGCAAAAGCCCCGGATCCAGTTAGGTTTGCCCTGGTGAATGCTGGATCGCTAGCAAACAAAACTTTCATCTTGAAGGACTTCTTTGAGTCGCGTGATCTGGATTTTCTCTGCGTAACGGAAACGTGGATTCCGGTGGGTGAGTCGAGTGCTTTTTGTGAACTTTTACCGTCTGACTGTTTGTACTTTAACTCCCCGAGGACGTCAGGTCGTGGAGGAGGACTGGCAACAGTCTATAAAACAAATTTTAAGTGTAAACAGCTCGCACTCGCTGTATCCTTTGCCACCTTTGAGGTGAATTTGTTTGAACTGAGCGGTGCATCTCCAGTGCTGTGCGCACTCGTATATAGGCCACCCAAATACAACAAGGATTTCATCACTGACTTTTCTCATTTTTTGGCTGAGTTTGTGCCAATGTATGACTGCCTCCTTATTGTAGGGGACTTTAACATCCACGTGTGCTGTCCTGAAAAGCCAATGGCAAGAGCTTTTTTAAATGTCATTGAGTGTTTTAATCTTGTACAGTGTGTATCTGGCCCCACGCAGGAACGTGGGCACACTCTTGACCTGGTTTTAACTCATGGCTTAACTGTTTCTAATCTTGAAGTCTGTGATGCTTTTTTCTCTGATCATATGCCTGTTGTATTTGAAATTTCCCTCTCTTGTGTCGTAGTTAAACCGTGCGTTCTGTGCGTTCTCCTTTTCAGTCTGGGTTTAAGTCAGCCCACAGCACTGAGACAGCTCTGCTGAGGGTTTTTAACAACATTCTTCTGGCTTCGGACTCTGGTGATACTGTTGCTCTGCTGCTATTAGACCTTACGGCTGCGTTCGATACAGTTGACCACCAAATTTTATTGTCTCGACTGGAGAACTGTGTGGGCATTAAGGGGTTGGCCTTAGCCTGGATTATGTCCTATTTGGAAGGCAGAAGTTTTTCAGTTCAGGTCAGTGATGCTGTGTCCTCTTCGGCTTCTCTATCGTGTGGAGTTCCTCAAGGGTCTGTCCTTGGGCCGCTACTTTTTTCAATGTACCTGCTGCCTCTTGGGTCAATCCTCAGAAGTCACAATGTTTCGTTTCATCTTTATGCTGACGATTGCCAAATATATGTGCCGCTAAGTCAGTCAAAAACCCTTTTAGAGTGTCTGAATGAGGTGAAAGCATGGATGGCTATGAATTTTTTGTATTTAAATGAGAACAAAACTGAGATTGTTATTTGCTCCTAGTGACTCAGCTGCTGCGGTTCCTATTGACCTGGGTTGTCTAACCCGAGACATTAGCCCTGTGGTTACAAACCTGGGAGTCAAGTTGGACGGTCGTTTAAAACTGGATGCCCAGATAAGTGCAGTGGTGAAGACCAGCTTCTTCCAGCTGAGGCAACTAGTCAAAGTAAAACCGGTTTTATCTCGACCTGATTTTGACATTTTAATCCATGCTTTTATCACCACTCGTTTAGATTATTGTAATGCACTTTACACTGGTCTTAGCAAATCACTTATGGCACGATTACAATTAGTCCAAAATGCAGCTGCTCGTCTTTTAACTGGAACTCGAAAATTTGACCATATCTCACCCATTCTCCAATCCCTCCACTGGCTCCCTGTGCACTTTCGCACTGATTTTAAAATTCTTTTATTTGTTTTTAAATGTCTACATGGCCTGGCCCCCCAGTACCTGTCTGATCTGCTCGTGCCCTACACCCCCTTTCGTTCGCTCCGGTCAGCTGACCAGGCACTGCTGGTCGTCCCCAAGACCAAACGAAAATTAAGAGGTGACCGAGCGTTTGCCGTGGCAGTTCCGAGATTCTGGAATGAGCTGCCTTTGCACATCAGACTGACTGAGTCTCTTCCTGTTTTTAAATCCCGTCTTAAAACTCATTTATTTTCTTTGGCTTTTAACTCAGTTTGATTGTTGACTTTCAGTTTTGTATTACTGTTGCATTTATTTTTATTGTTATTTATTGTTTTATTTTTATTGTTATTGTGTCTTTGTTGTATGTTATTGTTTATTTATAGACTGTGTTCAGCACTTTGGTCAACAGTGTTGTTTTTAAGGTGCTTTATAAATAAAGGTGGATTGGATTGGATTGAATTTCAAAGTACACTATATATATTTTTTGTTCACAATTGTGAATTTAAATAAGCGAGTATATCATAAATCCATCTTTTAGACCTGTCTGGATGGATTGTTTTTTCTTGGGGTCAAAAAGCCTCAAAACCAAAATTAAACTGCCCCGATTTCACATGTTGTTTGGGAGAGTTTCAAGAAAAAAAAGTCTTATTGCTCATCCAAAAACAAACTCCAGCATATTCAGTTGTCAGACACGATGGGGTACATAAAAAGTAGCCCATGCCTACGATTCAATATACTGCTGGATCTTTAATGTTGTGGGCTTATTTTTCTGCTGGAGGTCCTGGACTTCTTGTTCAGATACATGGTATCATGGATTCTAGCAAATACCAACAGATAAAAATTCTAAACCTGACACCCTCTGAGTTTGAGTGGGCTGAACTGAAGAGAAGGAGCTGGCAATCCGAAGGATGTGGAGAGATTCTGTATGAAGGAATGAAGGATCTGGAGAGATTCTGTATGAAGGAATGAAGGATCTGGAGATATTCTGTATGAAGGAATGGTCTCTCATCTCCAAACTCATCAGCCATTATATAAGACTCAGAGCTGGTATCTTGGCAAAGGGAGGTTGAAAAAAGTGTTGAATAAAACATTAATTCCATGAGATTTTCCCTCCACTTTTAATTGTTTTACTTCAGTGAAAGGATAGATAGGATAGATTTTGGAATGAATGATCAAAAGGGTAAACTGTAGATGTATCTTCTCTTCTACACTCGAACAGGACTGTACATTTAGCACTTGTGTTATCAGTGCATTAGTAGACAAAATTAAGTGCTTACAGTAAAACTTATTATTGTGTGTTGCTGCTGAACAATATAAACATCCACACATCAAATACAATTCTATAGAACTCAAGTGAGGAATTAAACAGAACATAAGACTGCATATCTTCATATTCATGAACACACCACTGAAGTGACTGAACTACCATAATAAATCTCAGTCTCAGCTCATACAGATTCTGTGCAATCAAGATGAAATCCAGCGCACATGAACATGTAGACAGTGAATGTATTCAGACGCGTGTGCTTGAGTCGGTTCAGTCGTTCATCTTCATCAAGCACAGCTAAACTCTCCTGCAAACACACGCAGTTTAACAACTCAATCAGTCATTCAGTCCAACATAACAACTACAGGACAAATAATAATCAAATAAGCTAAAGAGTTTTTTTTTTTTTTCAAAAAGACCTTTGGCGGTCCCACTTAATATTAAGTGGCATTAAGTACTATGTACTTACATCGAAAAATACAGTGCTATGCATAAGTTTAGGCACCCATGCTAAAGTTGACTAAAAAGAGGAATAAAAAATCATCTTTTGGAAATTGAACTTAATGCCTTAATTTAAAAAATTAGGAAAAATCCAACCTTTAAGGGCACCAATTTTCTTTGTGAATGAATAATGTATCGTAAATAAATAAATGTTCTTCCTTAAAATACAGGGTACATAAGTTTGGACACCCCTATGTTAAATTCCCATAGAGGCAGGCAGATTTTTATTTTTAAGTATTTTTTTTAATTATTTTTTTAGGATATTATGCATCCTGATAAAGTTCCCTTGGCCTTTGGAATTAAAATAGCCCCACATCATCACATAGCCTTCACCATACCTAGAGATTGGCATGGGGTACTTTCCATAAGATCATCTCTCAATGCAAATCAAACTAGCTATTAGGCTAACTGAAATAAAACCATGCCAATCTCTAGATATGGTGAAGGCTGTGTGATGATGTGGGGCTATTTTAATTCCAAAGGCCAAGGGAACTTTATCAGGATGCATAGTATCCTAAAAAAATTAAAAAAAAAAAAAAATTAAAAATAAAAATCTGCCTGCCTCTATGGGAATTTAACATAGGGGTGTCCAAACTTATGCACCCTGTATTTTAAGGAAGAACATTTATTTATTTACGATACATTATTCATTAACAAAGAAAATTGGTGTCCTTAAAGGTTGGATTTTTCCTAATTTTTTAAATTAAGGCATTAAGTTCAGTTTCCAAAAGATGATTTTTTATTCCTCTTTTTAGTCAACTTTAGTATGGGTGCCTAAACTTATGCATAGCACTGTAAGTACAATGTACTTATTGTGTTGATGTTGTATTATAAAACACTTGTGCTGCTATTGAGGTGTGATACGTGTAAGGTTAGGGACAGGTGTGGTTTAAGGTAAGGTTAAGGTGTAAGGAAAGGGTCATCAGTGTAATTACAAATGTAGTTACATAAATTAATTGCAGCTGTAATTAAATGCAGGTATTTTCAAAATACAAGTACAGTGTAAAAACATGTATGTCCATTGTATCAAATTATTAATTTCAATGTTAGTACATAGAAGTTGAAGCCACTTAATATAAAGTGGGATCCCCTTCGGCTTTTGGATGTTTAAATTGAATGAAATGCCCTAATTGACACTTTATTAAAAGGCCTTTTTTTCTTGTTTTATTCATGAAAGAGAAGAATGTATGTATAAAGCTGGTCAGAAATGCTCTTAATGGAACAAAGGTTTGACTTGAGAGTAAAACCGTCTTCATCAGCACTCCGTAAAGGTTCAGCAAAGTGAGTATGATTCTTTAGTGTGGCACTTAAAGGAATCCTTCGCCCAAAAATGAAGCTTCTCATGATTTACTCGCCCTCAGATCCATCTCCTGAACAACAGCACAGACAGCAGCTGGAAGCACTGATCAGAAAAGAGACGAGTGTTTCTCACTCAGAACATTTGGTAACTAAAAAGAATTTTACACAATTTTCACGATTTCAATTCAATTCTTGGGATTTGATTTCAATCTTGATTCAATATTGACTCTTTGGATAAATATTAGGTAGGCTACAGTAGATAGACTACATGTTAATTTTTCTCAAGAAAAAATATCTTACATAATGCTGTAAACATACAGAGAGCTCTGTCAGCTGGTATTATTAAAGGTTAAAAATAACAAATTAAATTAAATATAATTAGTTTTTTATTATAATAACAATTATGACACAAGTAAAAATATAATACAAATGTAATATAGTGCACATACTGTATTTAGCAAAATACTCTATAGCTATTTTTTCTAGTCAACTAAAGTGTTGGTCATTAAATGGCTTTCCTGAGGTAAATGTAATGTTCTGTGACATAATTGTTGCAATTATGCAGTTTTATTGACCTCTTTCCGTGGCTGAAAAACACTGATTGATCGATATTATTTATGAGGCATTTAAACTGACTGAATGCGTAGAGTTGGCAGCCCTGCTTTTAGAAAGGGGATGAATCGTCGGCAGCGTTCCTCCTTCCGCCATGCTTCTTCTCCATGTGAGGATTGTTTACATTAGACTAGAGTGCACACTGCGCCGCATGCACACAGTGCTTCTACATGTGGGGATTGTTTACATCAGAGCGCGCACGTGTTTCGCACAGCATATACGCAGTGTTTGTTTAAACGGTTGATGGAAAATAAGCTAATGCTCGTTCTATAAAAAAATAAATATAAATTCTGATCTATTATTTTTCACGGTATTTTGAAGTGTCCACGATAACAATATCGTGCATATTCATTACCGCGATTTATCGCATTACCGAATACCGGCACATGTCTAGAGAGAAACAAAGTGTATGCGCGTTGTGCACACGCTACATTATGGCCAAGCATGCGCCCTTAAAATAGCATCTGAATAACGCGCCTTTAGACTAGGTTTTTCCTGGTCAGTGGCGGAATTGTTTTCTGGAACTGCAAAATAGCACCAGGCAACGTTTGCGCCAGAACACGCCTCCTCTTTTCGCTGAACCGCCCCCGGGAGAGCAAATTCATTCCCTAATTTACCGACGTGTGTCTGTGGAGGGAAAAGTCCTCTGTCCGTTGGATGCAAAATAGGAATGATACATGCGTCGGTGTACAAAGTCAATTGCGCTGGGTGCAAGATAGGGGCCAATAACTGCAAGGGTTCAATAATGACAATTGTCCTCAAAATCGTTCCTTCCTAGCTTTTCTGGAGACAAAGTCACTGATGATATCATTGTACGGTATTGCTTGGCCAACTTTGTTAGTAATACTAATAACTGCAAGTCCACTTAGTCTTTTCCTGGGCCATTGATGATCTCATGAATGTTTTAATCAATTTGAGCTTGGAAAAGCTCCTCTCTGCTGAGGCAACTGTCACAGGCAGAGTGCAGGCTATCCTGAGAGCTACTCAAAGATTTGGGTAAAGCTCACACATCTCATTTTGTGAGAGGTATGTGAGAACCTCAAGGGCGGTCATCATTGTTTGGGGAAGCTAACCATCAATATCAGCCTCCTCTCCACAAGAGAGTTTTTCCCCAAGAAGCTCACATTGTTCCCTCTGGACCTTTCGATCTAGCTCCCTAAAATTGAGCAGCACTCCAAAGTTTTCTTTAACCTCACTTAGAGACTTAAATCTATCCTCCAACGACTGAATGCTACAGTCCACTACAGCATTAAAAAAGGACACTTCTAGCCTCTTCATAGCATCCACTACCGGCTCATCTGCAGCCTCATAGGCAAAGTGCCTTTTTGTAGAACGCAATCGCTTCTCTTTCAGCACTGCTTCTGTGTTCATCCGCTCACAGATTTCTTTTGCAGATGTCTGTGCATCACAGAAGCCTGTTTTTCGGTAACTGATGAGTTCTTTTGAACAAGGTTAACAGCTACATCAAGCTGCATGTTGGTTGACTGTAGAAGCTTGCTAGTGATGTTAATTTTAGACAAAATGTCAAACCAGACAACACAACAAATCTGAAATCGAAATGAACCTATTTCTTCCGCAAGGGAGTTGGCTTCAACAGCCACTACAGGGTCAGTCGCTTTATTTCTAACTTCTAGCAGGGCTTCCCTCAGCTTCTCTGACTGGTAGCGCAAAGCTTCAATGCTTTTAATCCGGCTTTCCCAGCGCGTCTCACTCCAGGACTTGAGGGTGAGGTCAACAAACTTCCGTGAGATGCCCCATGTTTGAGTGGACCCAGCGAACAAATTGTACACCTTCTCCACATTTCCAAAAAAAACAAGAAGCATTCGTTGATGCTTTAGCCGCATCTGAGACTGTCAGATTTAGGGTATGAGAACTGCAAGGCACATAAAAAGCTCTTGGATTTTTAACCAATAGCCTAGCCTGCACACCTTTGTTTTTTCCCTTCATATTTGCCCCATTGTCATAGGACTGCCCCCGACAATCCTGGAAAGGGATGTCCAATTCCTCAAGCCTGTTAAGGATTAGATTGGACAAATCCAGGCCAGTGGATTCTGGAGCTATCAGAAATCCTTTGCCCAGTTTTGCCCAGAGTGACTGTGTGCACCACAACAGACATTTGTTCATGGTGACTAACATCAGGTGTACAGTCTAAAATAACTGAATAATATTTGCAGTCCTTGATTTCTGCCACCATTACCTCAATTATTTTGTCACTGACACACTCTATCAGCTCATTCTGGATAGTCTTACCCAGGTACGTGTTGTGCTGCATTCCACTAGCAATTCGTCTGATGTGGTCTTTTAACACCGTGTCAAATTTTGCCATCAGTTCCACCTCTTTAAGGAAGTTCCCATTGTTTGCCTGATGCAAAGTATCGACAGACCGCCTGCAAGATTCCTCTCTGCCAAAGACTGAATGTTGCTAATCAAACGGATGAGAACATCTCTCCAACGATTTTTTTCTGCCTCCAAAAGGGCCGTTTCTGTTGCATCAATAGTCTTCTGCTTAGAAAGACGGTGGGCAAAGTCTCTCCACTTCACCATATTATTGCAATGATCTGGACTATTCTCATGCTGTTTCAGCAAAGCATCTACATTTACCCAATCACGCTGTCCCTCTGTTGACAGTTTTGTGGACTTTCTCGAGAATAATTTGCAACAGAAGCAGTAAACCGCATAATTTTTCTTTGAATAAATTAGTCAGCTTCGCTTGATTTTTTCCCCCATTAATAAATTGTCTGTATGTATAGTGGTAGTGAAAGCTTCGTCCATCTGATTTCTTGGGGAAGGTGAAGGTGTCACTTATTGGCACTGGCCCTCTTCTTACCAGATCAGTCCTTTCTGAGTCTGACAGGAACGCTGACCATTCAACTGGGTCAATTGGAGGATCTGTTGATCTATCTTGATAGCTGGAGCTTGAGGGAGTGGATGGGAAATATATAGCAGTGGGTGCAAATGTAGAAGGACCTGTAGGGACATTAGATAAAAAAAAAAAATTTATAACACTACACAGGATATTTTACAGTAAAGCCAACACAAACCAAAAACTGTTACTTTAACTTAAATTAACTGACCCGTCATGCCGGCTGAGGTTGAAACCTATGTATCAGTGAATGTAAGTGCTTGTAACTGTTCCTCGCTTTCAGGTGCTTGTAACTCTGCAGTGGATGAACCTGCAATGATAAAATAAATAAATAAAAAGCTATGTTAAATGTGTCATGTCATATTAACAGGCTATGTAACCATTTGCCATCAAGAAAACCCTCACCTGCTGTGGAGGCTCTGACATTCGATGAAAGATCAGGGGCAGGTAGAGTTGGTTGTGCTCCAAAGTACTTCAACAGTGTTCCTGAGAAAAAAACGAAAAAAAAAAACATTGCATAAGTGCATAGTTGATTGAGCAGAATGAGTTTATTTTGCCATCATTACTTACACTCATCAACAAGCAATTCCACACCACACCTAACAATTCATATTCTATTGGCAAATGAGGCATAATTGCAGTATGGTGAAAACTTAACATGGTGATCTACTGCCTATAAATATGAGGATAGCACATGTTTTACATCACTCACCACCATATTAATAAAATTGAAGTCTATTTTCATCACAGAAGTCTCCCCACTCAACATGGTATATTTTCTCATAAAGACCAATACCATCCTATAAAGACCTATACCATCTTCCGTCCTTCGGATGAGACTCTCTGTGGTCATTAAAAATCCCATGGCACTTCTCGTAAAGAGTAGGGGTGTAATCCCGGTGTCCTGGCCACATTGCACCCTCCTAATAATCCCCATCCACTGAATTGGCTCTATCACTCTCTCTCCCCTCCACCTATAGCTGGTGTGTGGTGAGCACACTGGTGCCGTTGTACTGTGGCTGCCGTCGCATCATCCAAGTGGATGCTGCACACTGGTGGTGTTGAGGAGAGATCCCCTGATATGATTGTAAAGCGCTTTGGGTGTACAGTAGTACATATAAAGTGCTATATAAATGCCTCATTCATTCATTCATTTATGAATGAATTAATTAATTCGTTCATTCATCTCTCACCAAAGATCTTAGAGCAGAGCGCACATGCTCCATCTTTGCCTATGAAGCTGGAACGTTACCGATGCTAAAACGTTCAATTCAACACGTACAGCAATGCTAGCTGGCATCCCTTAGACCTAGAAGGTTAAATTCCAATTAGGATCCCCTTCAATCCTTTTGTTCTTTCTTTTTTCAGCATCAGAGGGATACATCCTTTATTGTGACATGGTGGCTTAACATTACCATGACTATGCGCACTAAGGGCCCTATTTTAACGATCTGAAACGCAAGTGTCAAAGCGCAAAGCGCAAGTAACTTTGTGGGCGGGTCTTGTCGCTGTTGCTATTTTCCCGGCGGGATAAATGACTCTTGCGCCAGGCGCAAATCTAAAATGGGTTGGTCTGAAGTAGCTTCATTATTCATAGGTGTGGTTTGGGCGTAACGTGAAATAAACCAATCAGAGCGTCATCTCACATTCCCTTTAAGAGCAGGCACGCTTGTTCTAAAGCGGATTCCTATTATAACGGGGGATTTGCCAGGCGCGCGCCAGGAGCGGTTCACAGCCGAGGAGAGCAACGCTCTCGTCAGGGACGTTGGGGATGGAGAAACCCACCCAAATTAACTTCGGTTAAAAAGGCGTATGATAATTTGGGTAAATGTGTAAGCTAGATGTATGCTTTTATAATAAATTGTCTATCTATCTATCTATCTATCTATCTATCTATCGTAATAATGTATGATTTGCAAAAATAAAAACTGCTGCTTCTGTGTAGATGAGATAATCAAAGTGTATGCGCGTTGTGCACATGCTACATTGATTATGGCCAAGCATGCGCCCTTAAAATAGCATATGAATAACATGCGCAACGCGCCACTGACTTTAGACTAGGTTTTTCCTGGTTAGTGGCGCAATTGTTTTCTAAACCTGCAAAATAGCATGAAGGAACGTTTGCGCTGGAACACGCCTCCTTTTTTGCGCTGAACCGCCCAGGGAGCGCAAGTTCATTCCCTAGTTTAGCGACGTGCTTCTGTGGAGGGAAAAGCGCACTTTGCGCGGGTGCAAAATAGGAATGATACATGCGTCGGTGTACAAAGTCAATTGCGCTGGGTGCAAGATAGGGCCCTAATTGTCTATGCACGCAAGGTGTCTAGTTTATGCGCATGACTCAAACGCTGGCAGACACAGCAGTTGTAGGCAGGTATATTAATCATAAAATCAGAATTTTCTTGTCTTGAATTATTCATTCATTCACTTGTCACTTGTTTAAGTTATTTAATATGTAAAAAAAAAAAAAAAAAAAACTCGATTGGGGGCCCCCTGGTGACCAGGGGGCACCAAGCAGCTGCTTAGTTCGCTTATGCCTCGGCCAGCCCTGGATTAGTTAGAAAGAAAGAAAGATTAGTTAGAATGAAAGAAAGAAAGATTAGTAAGAAATAAAAAAAAGAAAGAAAAAAGAAAGAAAGATTAGTTAGAAAGAAAGATTAGAAGATAGATAGATAGATAGATAGATAGATAGATAGATATATAGATAGATAGATAGATTAGAAATAGTATATAGAAAGATAGATTATGGTTGCTATACGGTTGCTAGGGTGTTCTGTGTGGTTGCTAGGTGGTTGCTAGGGTACTCTGGGTGGTTGCTATGCTGTTGCTAGGGTACTCTGGGTGGTTGCTAGGGTGTTGCTATGTGGTTGCTAGAGTGTTCGGGGTGGTTGCTAAGGTACTTGGGGTGGTTGCTAGGGTGTTGCTATGCGGTTGCTAGGGTAATCTGGGTGGTTGCTAAGGTGTTGCTATGTGGTTGCTAGGGTGTTCAGGGTGGTTGCTAAGATACTTGGGATGGTTGCTAGGGTGTTGCTATGCGGTTGCTAGGGTACTTTGGGTGGTTGCTAGGGTGTTTAGGCGGCCTGGGGAAGTTTGTCTTCAGTGCCACTCATACACAAACACACACACACACACGCACACACACACACACACACACACACACACACACACACACACACACACACATACAAGCTGTATTTGTTTTTGGTTTGGGCAGAAATTCTGCTGAATGTTTTTCTGCTTCCGGTTTTGAATTAAATGCTCAAGTTCTTTATATTTGTCACCTCATTCTTTGTATCTATAGCATCTGTGCCAACCAACCCCATTGCATATGCCAACTAACCCCCATTCTGGGGCTGGTTGGCACAAGTGCACAACATGACTTTTATGATGAATAAAAAAAAAAATAGGAATCATTTGTGAACATTAAATGTATCTGTTGATTAGCCGAGATTGTTACTGGTTAGACTATTTTAACATACAGCATGACCGAGAAATATGACAGAGAGTGAAAAGTGTCCCAAGACTCCCAACCAACCCTGCTCTCGCAAAAAAATTCACAGACAACATATGTTCACATTCATGGCACAATTCAAACGGGACCAGAAAATAATTATTTTCTCCCATTCAATTGCATTGACGATTTTTCAACCTAGAGGTCCAGCGGGGTTTTACGGATGGGCGGGACTTACCAGCTCTATAAACAGTAACATACATGAAAGTTAAGAAATGTGGATGTACTGTACATTTGATTAAAAACATAAAAATGACATAAGAAAACTACTCACCTGCTGAAATATCCATTTGATCTTATAATTTTATATCATTCTCTCAAACCAATTATGAAAACATTAAAACATTGTTTTGCGCTAAACTAGTCATAATCTCTTTGTAGATTTCTTAATTCCAATTACTACAGGTCAAAATTGCAGATTAGATATCTAGTCAAAACTAAATTACAGACAAGAGCATTATCTTGGCATAGCCATGTAAATCTCTTTAGGATTTTTATGGGATCTCCTAATGCTTTCAGAAACTTTATTCATTTATTTTTTAAATCATTTTGTTTCTGAATTTTTAAAATGAACATTTTAAAGTATATTTATTGTACAAAAATGAATTCCTTTATTTATCAAAATAAACAAAAATTAGTACAAACTTTGCTAAGGTGATTGTTTTGTCTTAACTTAGACATTATTAAAAACACATAATTTTATCTGAAGTATTTGTATTGATACAAATTCTTAAAAGAAGCTAAAAAATAAATAAAAAAGACAATTTTTTTTTTAATATATATATATATATATATATTTAAAAAAAAGACACACAGTATTGATCAATACCCTGTCTTTTGCCCCAATGCTGGTTTTCTTTTTTATATTATACCCCTGGTATAAATAAAACCATATTTAAAACCAATAGTTTAATCTGCATGTAAAATTACTATTTTCAGACACACAGTGTTCATGAAAAAAATCATACGTCTTTTTAAATGCCAACATAACAACATTGAACACAAGCAGATCTATGCCTTTATTAATCAGATGCCAAAACATTTAATTTCAGCATTTACTCTCCTCTCAGAGACTGAAGCAAAGCATGCTGGGAACTACAAATCTGCTGCAACTGATTCAGTTTGAGTTCTGCTGAACATTATTGAGTTCCCATAACTTTTTTCTAATAAGTGCAATGAACTTTCAATAATATTCGAGTGAAATTAACTCGTTTCATTTAATAAATGTATGTATGCGTTTTTGTATGTAAATTTCAATGCATGTTTGTGTTTTTTAATGTGTGAACAGGGCTTTTATTTTGGTGTAGGTATGTGACATCATAACTATGCGCCATGCTCCTCCATCTGTGATTTGGCTGAAGAAAGGTTTGTGTTTGCATGCGTTTTAAGAGTTCAAATCGATACAAAGTCTTTTTTATAGCGTTTACAATAAATGTTAATAAATTAATTGTTACCGAATGCAACACAGTAATGCTTTATCTAACATTAATGAGCGTTATTTCTGTGAGTAAAGCACATCCACACGTGAGTAACAGAAAAGATGCGTCTCATTTCGCGCCCTATAGTGTTTATAGTAAACATGCATTCGGTCTCTGCTAAACTGGAACGGGGGAAACGGAGCTTTTCGAAACTCCGAGTCAATTGAATCAGTTGCTCTGCAATCGCAAAACGATTCCCTGTTTAGAGCCGTTAGAGTCACCAAGCGCGTGTATCTTTTACCAAACACTAATATAATTAGTATTTAATTAAATATAATTAGTATTTAATTAAATGCCTATATATAATTCGTATTCTCTGTTACTCTTGAATTCATTTGAAGTCTTGTTTTAAGTGTTGCAAGTCAGGAAAATTAGCGACTGATGCCTTCACGTGCTATCAGAAATGTTATCACAAAATTAACCATGGTTTTATTAAAGTAAAAGTGGAGTAACCATGTTTTTTTTTTTTGGCTAGTTGGTTACCATTTTGTGTACGTTTTTACCACAAAAACCATGGGTAATTTGTGGTAACCATGGTTTAACATAACCATGTTTTTTTTTTTTTTTTTTTTTTTTGTAAAACCATGGTTAATTTTCGTGGTTAAAGTGGTTTGTTGTTGGAAAGAATAGCAATCAGGGCGGATGCAATGTTCATTCTTGCCTGTTTTGTGTGGAAACCGCATTAAAAGGCAAATGTATTGAGGATACATTAGTTCAGGGCTCTTTAACTCCATTCCTGCTGACTCCAAATTAAACACCCCAAAATATGCAAATCACTATGTTCAGAATCAAGTTCTAGTCAATATTCAAGAGTTTTTTGAGTAAATTGTACCATCCCATTCGTTGCCAACATTATCCAAGCTTTTTTACATTCACCACTCCATGTGCTTTTCTATCACAAGCTGTTTTAACATTTAATTCGTTAAACTTACTAGTATGATTACCACACATAAAGCACATCAACACCATGGTAAAATCAATGTAACTATATGGTTTCTGTGGTATTTGTATGGAAAAACAGTAAGTACATTAAGTATAAATGCACAAACTCTATTTATCTCAATCTATTACTCATTTAATGCATGTTTAAATTAGTGATATGAATATCCCACATTTCTGCCACAATACCATTGTGCAGTCAGTGTTACTACAGTAAATCCATGGTGAATGATAGGGATTTATGATTCGTTCCAGTTTTGTCACAAACATTATTGAACATTTACCGAAACTCTTTATATCACACAATTATATCACGATAATTATCGTTATCGTTTTATTGCCCAGCCCTAAATCTAAAAAAACAAACAAAGTCATAGGGGGGATTTTTTGCATTTATTCCTTGAATTTTCAGGGGAATTTTAATACATTTTAGGGCGTTTTTTCCCCTATTCTTCCATTAAATTCCGACCTTGTTGGCTTTTGTACAGATGCGTCAGACAGTTTTTCAGCCGTTAAATGTCAGTGTTAGGAATGAAACAGTATGAAAATTTCACATCACAATTAAAGTGATCCAAATTATCACGATTATCAATATTATCACGGTTTTGTTAGAATGAGCTGAAAATGTTCGAAAAGAAATGATGCACTGAAAACATTTCAACAAGCTTTATATTTGAAACTCAACAAACAACTAAGAAAATTAGCAGCTCTTTTGCACTTTTATAAAGCAAGATTCTCTTCTTGAATCATTCAAGAATGTTCTTGAACATTTCCTTCCTCAAAATGACAGTCGTCAATAGCAACGCATTAGCCTATAACAGTGCACACCTGTCTCTTGTATCACCGCGGACGCGCCTCGGGTCGTTTCATTCAAATTGCGTCTCAGTTTTTTTATTGTATTGAAGATGAAATCAGAGGACTTTAGTATCCATACTACTATAATATTTCTGTAGTGATCATCTTGTCTGGACGATTGTTTTGTAATCTGTAAAAAATGGATTTATATACGGGTACAATTTTAAAACATTAAACGCAATTCAATATTTCACATCCTCGTAATTATTTCTGTGGTAAAAGAAAAAGTGTAATAAGTGTACAATGAATATACATTATCCCTTAAATGTCAGCACTAATAGTCTTGTTTAAACTTGTTCACTCGTCTTGGCTCAAAGCTACTTGCTGCGAACATTTCTTTGTGGAAGCTTCGCGTTAATTATAAATGAGATAATAAAAAATTTAAACTCAAAACAATATTCTGTGTTCAATTATTTCTCCAACTTAGTCTCGATATTGAGGTCAAAGTTAACATGCCTTGTCCGCCATGTCTTCTCTGCGTATGGGTCGTTGTAAACGATAATACAAACCGCCAGGACATTTTATCGTGAAACTGGTTATCAGTTCATCCCTAGTCAGTGTTTTTTTTTTTTTTTATATATCCTTGTGCCTTCTTTACTCCTAGAGATATCTGGGGATGTGAAGAAATCAGTCAGATTACAGAGAGCTTCTCTAAACTCCGGCGCAGTTCTAGGCAGAAAAACTCAAATGTGGGGCTTGAGCCCATCTTCACTCAGTGTGTTTAGAGACGGATGCCTTGATGTGTTTGAATTGTCCGTATCTCATGGAAATCAAAGAGTCTGAGGTTCTTCCAGCCTTACAAAATGATCTCCCAATCATAAACATGACTCGAGAGGCCGCTCTTGTCCAGTTTCCAACTATGAAACTGGTATTTACTCTACTTCTGATAGCACAGAAAGGCAGCATGAGGTAATTAGGATCTGTTTTTCTTTCTGTTCATTATTCTGATCTTAAACGTGACAAATTGTTTAAACACACAGGAAAACTCCTTGCTCAGCTGAGATCCACGTGACGTACTCGTATGAAGATGGCGTTGGTGAAAGAGGAGAGTGAAGACGTGGTGATTGTGAAACACGAAGATGCTGTGGAGCAGACAGGTTTGGTTATTTAATCCTTATTAAAATCCTGACCTCTACACAAATGAATGATATTTCTTAATGTCACACAGGCTGTGTTCGATATATCTATAGGACATTGTATTGTCACATACTCCTTCCCGATACGAGTATTGATACAGCTGCTTCTGTTTCGTTTCTGCAGCACGTGCTTTAGTTGAATATGTGATATTTTGAAGAACTTGGAAAAGGGTAAAGCCTAGACTGGCTGAATTTATTCCGGTAGTGATCCGTATCATATCGTGAATTTGTTGAGATGCTCCTCTCTGATATGCTACAGCGTCAATTTTGCTGGCTTATATGTAGTGGTGCACGATATATCGGCCGATATGGTCATTTTTTACACATCGATGTCAAAATAGGGCCGATGTGAACAGGCCGATAATCATTCCTGTGTATTTGACGTGTGAAGTTGAAGGTGAAGTTGACGATGCTGACTCGCGATCTGCGCAGTAGTGAATGCGCCTGAGAGAAATGCACATTTCATACGGATTACATAAGCAGAGAACAGTCTGTTTTCTTTCGTTTTGAATTGTTCTGTTTAAAAGTAGACATTTCAAGCTTTCTATGTCTCAGGTCTGTGAGGCAAGTAGGCTACCTTATACACTGAGTTTCGGTTCATTTATGAGACGAGCTCCAGGTTCACGCGTCGGCGCCTCCATGTCGTGATTAAATATTTTCTACTATATTATTATTATATTTATTAAATCCAGGCAATTGGTTGATGAAAAATTTATCAAAATTAAGATACAATTAATACAAAACGAAATTAAATTTAAAGACAGGCTTTCTGTTTGAGGTCTCTGTGAAAGTTTTAAAGCAGTCTTTTAGTGCCACTCTGAAAGCACTCATGTCCGTAACGGAGAACTGTCAACAATCATTGAACTAGGCTGGAGGCGTAAATTCAACAGCACAGTTTTTCAGCACTTGTCATGTTATACAAAACTCTCAGACATTGACATTGCCTGTTCATTGCCTTTTCATCCTTATTCATAGTGTGAATTCAGGACACACTTGTATCCTTTATAAAAAATTTATTTTTATATAAATATTTATTTTTTCTTCTGAAAATCTGATGACATATTTTGCACACAGGTAAAGGTGCCCAATATCAGTCATTTCTAAAGTAAAAAAAAAAAAAAATGTGTTTTGGAAAATAGCTCTTTATTTGATTATCATAAAAATGTGTTTTCTATACAGAGATATTGACATCGGTAAATATCGGTATCGGCCATAACAGCAATATTAATATCGGTTATCGGTATCGGCCACAATTTTCACATCGGTGCATCACTACTTTATTTTTACTGTTTAGGATGTAAATCTATAATGAAGGCTGTGTGATTAATCAAAATTGTAACAAATTGCAATGTGAGCATGTGCAGTTTCTAAACAACAGAAAGCTTGATTTTTTCCACCAGACAGATCATGTTTTCCATTCCACTGCTTTACTTTCCCTCTGTTTCTCAAGAAAGCATGTGCTAGATGGCCATCATTAACTGTTGCAGTCTCGCTTTTCAACGATCTTCTTTGTGAACTCAGTGTGCAATTTCAATGCGAGATGAATTCAGGGCAGGATTAAAAAAAAAAAATCAATATCCATGGTTTGGTAATATTCTGGATGCAGGCGAGATAATGTATCATAGAGCCAGGTGTTGTGCAAGACCTGTCAAATAATCATTGCGGCAAAACAGAGTAGCGGTCATTCAGACAGAATGTGTTTTTGCGGTTAGAAACACGAGACGCAGGTCTAGAGACGCATTTTTAACTTATTTTATTACGAGCGCAGTGTAGAGCGTTGACTCGTGACGAGATGCTGCAAAAGACGCGAGACATGATCGTACAGGCATTTGCGAACTGCACAACATACAAAAAGAGTTCAAAAAGGCATAATGAAATATCCAATGCAAAGATATGGTGCCCCCAAAAATATCGTCAATAAGGCCGCCTTTCAAAATAATGATACATACAAGTATCTGAGTAAGGAAATAGTTTAAAAATCTAATCGAAATATTAATCAAAACACTGTTATAGTATTTTTTTTTTTCCCCGTATCGCACAGCCCTATGCTGAATCTATGTTTGGGCAGTGTTGCTCTTGACAGCAAATCTTTTTTTAAACGAAGGAGGAAAAACACTGTTTATGAAAATACTCGTGTACAAGTGGACTAGGCCTTAGTGTCTTCCTCTGCCAGAAGCCTGGAGTGGCTTTTGAACTCTGACCTGATTCTCACTGCCAGATGAGACGAGGCTCTTGATGACTCTGCCTGGCAATAAAGTAATCTGAATAGAAGTCGTAAAAATTAGCTTCAGCTATTTTGTTATATCTTTTTGTCACGGCTTTTTTTAAAGACCATGTTACTTTAAGCCTCTTTTCTACTTTAAGAATTTTTCATTCTTTGTATTTTTAATTACATTGTAAAACATTTTTAAAATATAAAACATGAAAGCTGCCCAAAAGGCTGTACCGTCCTCCTCTTGACATTTAATTTCATAAATATGTTTTTTGTCAGACTATGAGCTTATAAGTAAATGGGCTCTTAGTTTTGCATTATTGTAGTTTCTACTTAATAGAGTAAAGGTGATAAATGATGCGTACACAGAAAATGGCCACTGAAATGTGCATATCTAATTTTTCATGCACATATCAGGATTTATAAAAGATAAACTTTGCATAAATATGTGTGCACCATCCACACACTCTGGTGTGAGCAAAGTGGTGAAGTAAACCAGAATGAATTTAAACTAAAATTTAAATATGCCACTCTCATGTAATTTGAGTGCTTAACATTCATGAAATAATTAATTTAAATTAGGGATGCACAATATTATCGGCATGACATCAGAATCTGACGATAATGGCATATGAATTAATTACCGGCATCGGCCTGATAAGGAAAATAACACGATAGGGCTTGTCGATAAGAAAAGTGTTGATTATGCTTAGGCGTGAAATTGCATGTTTTTGGAAGGAGTGCTAAAGCCATTATGTTAATCGTGTGGACATACTTTACAATAACTCAGGCTGATTGTAAAGATGTTATTTGCAATAACTGCAAGGTATCAGTTCTGCGAGGAGGAGCCAATCCACACTCCTTTAACACAACAAATCTAATGCTCATCTTAAAAATCGCCATCGTGATCTTTGAGCTATTCATGAAGAAAAAAGAAAAAACGCTCCAACGAAAACTCGTCAGAAGAATATCATTCAGTCATTTGAAAAGGCAAAGACATTCAGCAAAACCCATCCAAAGATAAAAGCTGTGAACAGAAAAATAATCTAAATATTTGCTCGTGATAATCAACCTTTTAGCGACTGATTAACTGCTTAGAGCCATGGTATGCTATGCCTATATATGCCTTACATATGGATTAGTTTTACGATCTCTTCATGAACAAGTGTCAAAGTGATAGTTGCTTAGTTGTCATTGGAGGTACAGAAATCGTTCAGGGGTTCGTTTCCCGTAGAACGACGTAACTCGCTGCTTCACTACCATAGTACGGTGCATCGTTGAAGAAATCCACTAGCTAATCACGACTGTTCCCGAAACCGTATTGTCGCAAATCTGTCTTTAAACAACGTTGGTTAATAATTAATCTGTTTGAGATCGAATTAACGCTAGATGTTTTGCTATAAATTATGGACATGGCATCTGAGGACTTATTCTCATTTTTCTCAATTTTTTTTATTTTTGCTTTTTTTCCAGATTGAATCATAGGCTCGTTCTTACGCACTAGAGCTCGTTCACACATCCGCACTCTTCAAAAATGACGCTTTAAATCTCTTGACAAACTAAAAGACGTAAATTACATTTGTATGTATTCTAAATAAAAGACACAGGTTGTACTAAATGTCAGCTTGCTTATTTTGCTCAAGATAAGGATTTATTGAGTCCACATGTCATGCAAACGAGAAACTGCTTCTAACCACAGGTGGAGAGCTGTCGTTCAAACACACAACTTTGCGATGTTGTTTGCGAGGAAACAGACTCGTTGAACTATGCTGATAACGACGAAACTTGCGACCATAGTTGGCTAACGAAGCTTTTAGGAAACGCATTAATAATGTCTTAATTTGTGTTCCAAAGATGAATAAAAGTCTTGCGAGTTTTGAACGATATGATGGTGAGTAAATGATGACAGAATTTTCATTTTTGGGTGAACTATTGATTTAATGCTTTATAAAAGCATTAGAATGATCAGAACATGGACTTGCCTAATGGTTATGCACACAAGGTCATTATGAGTGTTAATATTCCTCTCTGATATTGCATGTTTAACACTAGAACTCCCAAGACGGTCATTTTGACCGTTTTTAAATTTTACAGTGTAATAACTTTGTTAAAATAAAATAAATGTGGCTGTAGGACTCTGACTTTTCCTAAATATGTGCATATTTTATTCTGACACTGTTATTTTATTAAAATCACAAAACACACAACAGTTCTGACTATTTCTACCTAGAATGACCATAACGGTCATTTTGACTGCACGCATCATAAATATCATAAGTCCGCTACATTGCAAGTTTCGCGGAGGGACTTCATCACACGACTGGCGAGCGAACTTCACTCCAACCACATGGAATCAAAAGCCATACAACTGGAGGAACTGCAAACAAAATAAAACCAAGGAGACATGTGCCAAATGTCACAAAGTGTACTGCACACGAAAGGCGGTGTTTACCTGTGTGGAATGTGCGTAAGCGTCAATGATGCGGGGTGTTTGCGCCGTTCAAATGGGCAGTTAACCTGATTTTGTTCGTTAATATTTTTTGTTCACTGAAACTAATCGTTCTAAAGCAGTTCGTTTTCTTGTTTAGCTAATGTTCATGTTTTTTCTTAGCCTGTTTGTATACATTTTCACATTCATTTGAATTAAAATTTTGTGTCCTGTTTATTATTACCTATCATTGTAGATCCATTTATTTTTAGATTTTGTATTGATTATTGAACTTATTTACAAACAGGGCTGTACTAAACGGTATGAAGCTTTGACGTTTCCTAACTTTTGTGCATGTCTATTCACGTGGTGAGTGCGGTGAAAAAAATATTATTTTGACGCAAAACGTTCCTCAAATAGAGGCAGCACCTGTCGGGGGAATCTTTCTTTTGTGCTTGTTTTAAGGGCTATGATGACAGGAATTAAAAGCTTCATTGGAAAAGAGAAGGTTAACATCTACAATAGATATCACATGACGAAAATGACGTTCAGTACGGCCATATGAACGTCAAAGTATGAACGGTCAGAATGACCGCTATGGTCGTTCTAGTAGTTATGGAATTCCGGTAGTTCTAGTGTTAAGGGATGTGACTGGACGTGTTGTGCTGTAACTCAGACTCGAGTGATGTGGTTTTTCTTACAGATGCTCCAGTGTCTCATCCGGCCAAACTTCGTATCATCCTTCAGGAACATGACATTCGCAAACTGGACTTGCCTCATGGAATCCCTGGGAGTGTAAATGAACTCGAGCATATTGTGAGGAAGACATTTGGCCTCATTGGGAACTTCACTTTGCATTATAAGGATCCTGATTTCGGAGAGGAATATTTCTCTGTTACCTCAACAAGTGACATCAAGGACAAGGACACAATTAAGGTGATTCACATTGTTGAACCTCCTACACTTACTCTGACCTTTACCAATGTGGATAATTCCGTTAAAAGTGCATCAAAGACCTCAGTCCAAACCTCAGCATCCTCGGTCTATACTTCAGTGACCTCCGTCCGTCCTTCCAACAGCAGTTCCTCTCCTGGACCACAGGATACATCGACTCTTTCTTCACCCGAACACAAGACTCAGCGTTCACAGCGTTGGCCTACTGAATTCCCAGTACCTCGCTTTGCATATGATACAGAACTTGTGCTTGCTTCAGGAGATGAAGCTTTCAAGAAGGACGGATTTCAACTCAACTTCACCTCAATCCTTCCAGACATCCTGGAGAAACTGGCCGAAACCATCTTTCAGTATGTGGCTTATCCCACAAGCGCACAATTGTCGGATGTCATCGAGGCGCTGATTCAGAAACATCCTTGCCTTAGAGAACCGGGCTCATATAATGGATGCTACCAATGGCGACAAAGACTGAAATATAAAATGGGCAACTATAGGTCGAAACTGAGAGGTCTTGGATGCCCTGAGCTCGACGTGAACTCTCTCAAAAAGAAGCGAGCGCATGAAAGAGCACCGGCGAAGAATATCAAGAAGCCAAGAAAGGCGGAGGTGAACTTTTTGCCCCCTCACCCACAAGGAGAAACTGAAGAAAGCTTGGAACGTGAACGGGTGACCCTCCTTAATGAAGTAAAGATGAGGAGCAACTATCAGATCATCTGTGAGAAAATGGCAAAGACGTTCTCCTTTCGCAGGCAGGAAGTTGTCAGTCACGCACTATCAGTCACTGATTTAAAAAACAGATGGCCGGCTCTTTTTTGTGCAGATCAGGTAAATATATTTTTTTATAACATTGTTCACAATATGTGCTATATTAAAGTCAATTTTCTACATTAACAAATTGTCCCTTTTTTTGTGCCTTGTTTTCTGCAGATAAACAAAGAATTCACAAGGATCACTACTGTCAACCTGGAGGAAACTTTCATTGCAAAACTGGACCAATACTTCCCAAAAATAATATCCTTGGTGTTGACAAGAAGAGGGCCTGCAACAATGAGTATTCAGCGTATAAGGAACATGCTGCTAGAGGTATGAGTGTATCAGTGAATGAGATATTTATATAGTGCTTTACTATGTCCTAGAGGCGAGAGAGTGAATATATGATGTGTCAGAATAATGTCAAGTCACTGTTTACCGAGTCTTTATTTATAGAGTTCTTTATACAATACAGATTGTTTCAAAGCAGCTTCACAGTAATAAGCAGGAAAATAACAGAGTCAGACTTCATCAAGTATGAGACGACTTCAGATTCTGCCGTAAAGCAGCTCTACAGAAGACAATAGTGTCATTATTCAGCTCAAGTCACTTCAGTTCATAAATGTCTAACATGGCTACAAATATAAACTTAAAGTAGGTGATGTTGGGTTAGATGGGTGGTACTGTGTTGGGTCAAGTCGGCACGATCACTTGCATTTTTTCCTGATAACAGTGGAAACAAAAATACACAAAAAATACTCTGTCATTTTTGGTCATACAGATAAGAGTAACCTCTGTATCATCAAACTGTAAAGGGTCTACTTTTATTTGTGTAAATTCACAATAGCATGAAAAGGTTGTGCCTATGTAAAATAAAGAAAACAAACAGAATGCGCTTTCTGCCGTCTCGGTCTCTGTGAACTGCTATTCACATGCTATTCTCATAACGCTGGCTGGCGTGTTTGAGAGCGCCTCGGCACTGTGGCAGTACGGAAAAACGTAAGCTGCGTGACTGGCTGGAGGGGGAAATCAATTATATGGAAGTGAGGAAATTAGTATATAAGGTGGAGTTGTAGGAGAGGAAGCAGGGGGAAAGGAACGGGTTACCCGAGGCAAACGCAGTCAGTGAGACGTGAGATGCTGTGTTTGGGCTCGAGTGGATCGCTAGAGTGAGCGAGAGTTGCCGTGGTGATTGACACTGCGTGTGAGTGTGAGTTGCCGTGGTGATTGACACCGAGTGTGAGCGTGAGTTTCAGTGGCGATTGACACTGCGTGTGAGCGTGAGTTGCCGTGGTGATTGACACTGCGTGTGAGCGTGAGTTGCCGTGGCGATTGACACTGAGTGTGAGCGCGAGTTGCCGTGGTGATTGACACCGAGTGTGAGTTGCCGTGGCGATTGACACTGAGTGTGAGCGTGAGTTGCAGTGGCGATTGACACTGCGTGTGAGCGTGAGTTTCAGTGGCGATTGACACTGCGTGTGAGCGTGAGTTGCCGTGGCGATTGACACTGAGTGTGAGCGTGAGTTGCCGTGGTGATTGACACTGAGTGTGAGCGTGAGTTGCCGTGGCGATTAACACTGAGTGTGAGCGCGAGTTGCTGTGGTGATTGACACCGAGTGTGAGTTGCCGTGGCGATTGACACTGAGTGTGAGCGTGAGTTGCAGTGGCGATTGACACTGAGTGTGAGCGTGAGTTGCCGTGGCGATTGACACTGAGTGTGAGCGTGAGTTGCAGTGGCGATTGACACTGCATGTGAGCGTGAGTTGCCGTGGTGATTGACACCGAGTGTGAGTTGCCGTGGCGATTGACACTGAGTGTGAGCGTGAGTTGCCGTGGCGATTGACACTGAGTGTGAGCGTGAGTTGCCGTGGCGATTGATACTGAGTGTGAGCGTGAGTTGCCGTGGTGATTGACACTGCGTGTGAGCGTGAGTTGCCGTGGCGATTGACACTGAGTGTGAGTGTGAGTTGCCGTGGTGATTGACACCGAGTGTGAGTTGCCGTGGCGATTGACACTGAGTGTGAGCGTGAGTTGCAGTGGCGATTGACACTGCATGTGAGCGTGAGTTGCCGTGGCGATTGACACTAAGTGTGAGCGTGAGTTGCCGTGGTGATTGACACCGAGTGTGAGTTGCCGTGGCGATTGACACTGAGTGTGAGCGTGAGTTGCCGTGGTGAATGACATTGAGTGTGAGTTGCCGTGGCGATTGACACTGAGTGTGAGCGTGAGTTGTCGTGGTGAATGACACCGAGTGTGAGTTGCCGTGGCGATTGATACTGAGTGTGAGCGTGAGTTGCCGTGGTGATTGACACTGAGTGTGAGCGTGAGTTGCCGTGGCGATTGACACTGAGTGTGAGCGTGAGTTGCCGTGGCGATTGATACTGAGTGTGAGCGTGAGTTGCCGTGGTGATTGACACTGCATGTGAGCGTGAGTTGCCGTGGCGATTGACACCGAGTGTGAGTTGCCGTGGCGATTGACACTGAGTGTGAGCGTGAGTTGCAGTGGCGATTGACACTGCGTGTGAGCGTGAGTTGCCGTGGCGATTGATACTGCGTGTGAGCGTGAGTTGCCATGGCGATTGACACTGAGTGTGAGCTTGAGTTGCCGTGGCGATTGACACTGAGTGTGAGCTTGAGGTGCCGTGGCGATTGACACTGAGTGTGCTCGTGAGTTGCCGTGGCGATTGACACTGAGTGTGCGCTGCACCTCTGGACACCGGCTGCACAGCGAAGCTTGTCTTTTTAGCTGACAATGTGAGCAAGTTCTCCAGAGATACTTCTACCTCAGCACCAACTTTCACATGTTATTTAGTTTTTCTTTCTTTATTGTTGAACCAAAACAAAAAATGGTGGAAAGACTGTATTTTGAACTTGAGCCAAAGTATTTTCTTTTTTGTCTTTTTTTCTGTCAGTCAGACAAAAACTGAGGTTTTGTCTGATTTCTGTGAAAATAATGAAAATGCAACTGTGAAACTGAACTTTCTTTGTGTGATTCTGATTCACTGGTTTTGTTTGTAACCAGTGGCTTAAAGAGCTATTCTGGGTAAAAAAAAAAACTTTATTTGACAAGATTAAGCTTGTCTGGCGCCCGAACTGAGTCTATCAGTTTAATTTGTGTTTTTTTTTATATCTCTTTTTAATTAGCTGATTTAAATTATATTTGGGGCCTGTCACCGTTAACCGTCAACCATAAAGAAATTATGAAATATCATGTTGTTGTTTTGAAGTCAAATAGCTTAATTTGTGGAGCTATCTAGTAGGTCTATATGCGCATTTATGGTTTTACATATTGGAACACTTATTAAATTATTGCCATTTGGTAATAGGTATTGGCCCACACTTTTAAAAATTACCGTGATCAAGGAGTGCTGAGGGAGTTTCATCTTCTCTTGTGCTTTGCTAAGCTTGCGTCTCCTCCTCCAGCTGTGGGATAAAGCAGTGTTGACTCCCCGGCAAACACCGGGTGCCCGATCAGTGCTGGCCTTCTACCGCTTAAGTGAGTTGTTTATAGCAATGTACAGGTGACCAAAACAACTTACCCACGGCCATTTTAATTGTCTGATGGCCGCAACAATATTGGCCCCATTATCAGTAGTTATGCAGGAAATTTTTCTTTCTTCTATTTTCCAGTCATATACACTCTCCCGCCATTCACGGCACCAGAATCGTTTCTCTGCCGGTGCTAGACCTATATGTGGGGGTGCTAAGAAAATAATCAATATTCATTACGTCAGAGTTACTTTATACAGAAATTGTCGGTTTTTTTAAATAAAAGCAGCTATGATTCACACCGCATTCAACAGAAGTGTAGTTTTAAATGATATTTGACCAAAGAATAGGCATATTCAACAAAATATATATAAGCTTAATACAAGTGACCACAAGACAACAACAAAAACCTTTTACATGCGAAGGTGATGCGCTCAGCATTAACAACACAATACACATGTATGCATAATCAGAACTCTGCATACGCTACACTAAAATTAAACATTAAAACGAACAAATTCAGAAAAATTTAGCACAAATTAGTCTGTGATCTTCTGAACATCCAGGGCCTTGGTTCTCTCTGCATGTATGGACAGGCAAGCAAGGTTGCTGAGTTGAGGGTTTGCGATTCTGTTTCTCAGGTAGGTTTTTACACGCCGCATGCAGGAAAAACTGCTCGCATGACACGGAGGTTACTGGCAGTGTGACCGCTATGCATAAAAGTTTATAAATGTCCGCGAAGGAGTCTTTGTAAGGTTTAAGCATGGATAGGGACTCGAGCTAACTGTGTCCCCCTTTACTTTTTTTCTTTCCAAAAGGAGGCTAGGCACTAGACTATGCAAGCACTGCCACAAACAGCCAATTTATACTTTCCATTTTCTTTTTGAACACAATGCTTTCTTTAGTCAAAACCTCTATATAAGCAACAGCAAAAAAACATTTAAGCTCTGTATTTCTTACCTCCCTAGTTTTTTGGGCTTTTGTGCCAGTCCTGGAAACAGTTCCTGCTGGGCACAAAGCAAAGTGCCACGTTACACTTTGTGCAGGAAACTGGTGTTTTATTGTGGCACCTCACACACCATTTTCGTCCCCGAGTGCTGTCTTCTTGTACAAATGCAGGCATGCACATTTGTGAAGGCTGTTGTGGAGTTGTGTCTGGTTGGGCTGCTTCAAGAAAGCTCCTTCATGAGCTTCTCCCGGACTGCTTTCTGGGTCAGTGGCAGCAAACACTTGGCCTTCATTTGCTCCTTATGCAGGATGAATGCATTCACAATGGCAATGTCCAAGAGATGCTGAAAGAGCTTCTTGTACCACTTCCGGGTCTTACGTAGCACATTAAAGAAGCCCAATCAGTGCATCAGACTAATCTTCTCCTCCCATATACTTGTTGTACTCAAGCACAGACACGGAAATGGGTATGGTCTTCCTCGTCCACCGTCACTCACTTGTTGACAGTGTCTCCTTCATATGCCATGTTCGTTGAGGAACACATGACCACCTCCCGTGTGTCTGGCCATCTTTCCTTAGCCATCTGATGGTTCCCCTTTCAGCTTTTTTGGACATGTCATTTTTCTCTTGTCTTTGGAAAGCCCTTCTTGCTTGTTCGGATTGTGCCACATGCACCCGTCTGTAGTCCTGCAAGGTCTTTGAAAAGATCTGGACTTGTGTAAAAATTGTCCACATACAGTTTGTATCCAGTGCCTGGCAGGGGAAAGTCTAACAGGGACATGACAGAGTCATAACTGAGCCCTTTGTCGCAGTGTGTGGCGCTTTTCCATCCTCTCATCAATCGAAAGATGCTGATTTGGTTGGTAAAATGTCTTGCAGGCAGTGATGAGGTCTTCGTAGAGAGGCTTATTTTGTATAGGGGGTCGTATTCTTCAGTTCCCTTTTTCTGCTGGTTTTCTTCGTCCCCCTTTAGATCGCAAAAATGCAGGGTCCATGAAATGGACAAAAATCGATCCTGTGACATCACTGAAGGTGGGAAACTAAAATCGTAACCCAGCTTTTTGGACCAGTAATCACTCAGTTCTTTGACTTTCACGAGGCCCATGTAAATGGTCAGAGACAAGTAACTGTTAAATTCATCCAAGGTGAGAGTTTGCCATTTGTATTTCTTCCCAGAGTTGGACAATTTGTCTGCGTGTGCATTTGCTATGAGCCCCAAGACCACACTTTTCCGGAAATACAACTGAAATAACTGGATTGGAGAATACAGCTCATCAGTAAAGATCTGTGGTCCAGGAGGCCGTTTAGGTGCAAAGCTGGGCATTAGTGGTGCCTCATCTTCGTCAGAAAGATTGTGCCACATGTCCATTTGTTCTTCTGAACACACAGCAGATCTTGACTTCTTTTTTGTGTGGCTTTTCTTAGTTTGGAGGCATGTCTTTTGGTGGCACTTCAAACCAACACGGCTCCTGGTAGCCCTGGCACCTGAGGATAGGCTCTGTGGGGGAGGAGACTCTGATGATGGTCCTGCTGATGCCTTTGACTGCAGGAGGCTTGGGTCTTTATCTTTTTTCTGACACATCGAGGCTGCTGTTTTTCATCAGAGGACTCTCTAAAAAGTTATCAATGAAAAAATCAGTAACTGTCTCTGAAACATTAGCGATAAAAATGTCAGTAATACTCTCTGAAAAGCTATTGCAGAATACTGTCAGTAAACTTTGTAATCAGTCAAAAAGTTATCACTGAAAACTTACTAAACTGTAAAAATGTTGTATTTTTATGATAAACTTTGTAATAAATCTATCTACTTGATTTGACAAAATAAAGGTAATTATTACTTACTTTTCAGCAACAGGATCAATACCCTGAAGAAAAGCCTTCTCTTTATAGGAGTCAGCACTGCTCTCTGTGTCTGATTCACGGTCCTCTTCTTGATCGTCCTGGTCTAGATCTAGATTTTCCAAAAATTGTTTCAAAGTAAACCTCTTCTGATAAGCCATGTTCTGACTGATTAAAATATTGCTACTAATGAATAACCATTGCTTGTCCACTGAGTGGCAGTGCGCTCCCACTGGATTGCGTCCCCTCTGTATGTGCTTCGGGGCAAAACGCCGCTTGTATAAACGCGTCTCGACTCGCGTCTCTATGCACGGTGTGATTGGCTTGCCCCATCGTTGTTTTCATCTCAACTCCAACATCCATTGGTTCTCAACCTTTTTCAAGATCAAAGAGCAGCGCGTCTGCGCACACCACCCGATTAGTTCGTCATCTTGCCCAAATATTGAGATGGGTCTGACGTTGCTAGGCCTGACTTGTAACATACAGTTGGCAGAGCTTCCAAAATATTTGCAATGACGTTGGAAAACAATAATGGACAGTTCCTGTAACATTGGATAACACGATTGCATCCCGGAAAGATGAGAGACATGTCTTTAGGCAAGTAGCATGTAACATCACTCCGTGAGGAATATCTCGTGATCGACGCAATGGATTATGTTGATTTGTGTCTCTTTTCAATCGTGAGAGTAAATAAGGATGTGCCATTTTCAACGATCGGAGCATGTTTCATAAAGTTACAAGCATAAATGACACTTTAAAGTGTAAGGGTCAAACAGGTCAATTTAGCTCAAAGGGAATTATTAATTAATCTATAGGGAATCTTGAAAGAATCATTTGAACGGGCCGTAACTATCATTATCACTATCAAAACATTATTTATTAGCAATCTCTATTTTATAACAAGTATCCAATTCCTGACCTCAAGTATTCGATTCCAGAATTGGTATCGATTTTCGATTCCCAACCCTAGGCAACTGCTATACTGACATACGTAAACGCCGCCCCTGATAGAAGGTTATACATTTTAACATTTATTAGGCTCCAAAAAGTATAACAATATTAAAAGTGAACTTAAAACAATCTTCACATAAACCCATAATAAATGTCATATTTAGCCTAACTGTGCCTGTAACTTCAAGCCTGAAAGAGAACGTGATACTGGTGCACGTTTCTCTGTGTGTGTGTGTGTGTGTGTGTGTGTCAAGTCAAGTCAAGTATATTTGTATAGCGCTTTTCACAATACAGATTGTATCAAAGCAGCTTCACAGTATTAAATTAAAATAATACAACAAGGTTTGTTTCTAGTGGAATTTATTGATTGATAAAATTAAATTAAATATCCCCAAAATATCCCCAACTGAGCATAACACCTGTGACACCTGTGTGTGTCATAAACAGGACATTGACAGACAGCACGTTCTCTTGTCTCGTCGTGTTTGAATGATTCAAAAGCATTTGCATTAATAAGAGCGTGATCATACAACGCTAGTCAACGGATGACAGAAAAAAACGGATACTGCGTTAATTGCGTTAAATATTTGTAACGCTTTAAACTGAAAAAAATTGCCGTGGTGAGCAAGTGATGAAACCGGTGTTGCGACTGACAACGACTATCGCAGCAAGCCTAGTGTGTAGGGTCACAGGGGTCTATATACTGTGGTAAGGAGTCTAATATTTTTTTACTGATATTAGACAGTAATCTTAAGTACAATAACCTTGAAATAATTACATCTAAGTCCTGACCTCTGGCTAGCAGAACATTACTGTAAATTGCAGAAACGCCTATATATCAGTTGTTTGTTGAATGACACATTTGTTGTTCTTTCTGTCACCAGGTGGCCAGAAATACATTCAAATGATGATTTATTTATTTATTTGTATTTTTTTTAATGGTCAATTTGATTTTAATTTAACCAGGTAATTGGTACAGTCATAAACCTCATCTTTCTTTTTTCAGCTTGATGTATTTATTAAGGCGTGACACTACAGGTGAATGCAGATATCACCATGAAACTTCCCCAGTTGATTACCTACATCAAGATGAGAAAAAAATGTATTACAAGTTTTCAGTAATTTAATGTTTAAATATGCAAATTAGGCAATATCTAATTAAATATGCACTCATTTGCATATATAAAAAAAAAAAGAAATCTGAGTATTGGATAAAGCCAGGTTAAAAATTATTTTTTCATTGTGTTCACATATTAGATGGGAAACAAATTACAGTGGGATTTATGGATATCTACTTTTGTTATCCTGTAAATCAGAATATACTGTCAATAGCCTTAAAATGATTTTCGCCATGTTTTTTGGAATAAAATGTTATATAAATCAGTCTAGGAATAATATATTTACAAATCCCTCTGTAAATGTCTTCATCATATAACTAGAGCAGCGGGAGGATTAAGAACACCAACTTTTGTTGAATTTATGAGAAATCTACAGACGCAAACAGACACAGTGTAGTAAAATAAAGACCTAAATGTGTATTTCTGACTTTTTTTCAAGTCTGAAAGAAGACACGTTATTGAAGACAAATATCCAAAAATCTCAAAATTGACCAGTAAAAAAAACCTGATGTTTTTGCCTGCCGTGTCTCGCCTTAAAAACCCATCCTCATGGATAAGTAGTTTAACATTTTTTTCTTTACAGGATTATTCTTTGGAAAGAAGGAGAGAGGCTGTTATCCGTTCCATAATGGTGCATCTCAGAGACAAGGAAGATGATCTCTTTAAAGAGCGCTTGGTAAGACACACTGTACTTTGTGTCAATCTGATTTTAAAATATGTTAACTTAAAACACTGACATTGATTCTGATCTACTTAGGCTGATGGGGATACTATCAATGAAAGGATGAAGATTATTATAACTAGAGGAGCCACAACGTCTGACCCAACCAACGCAAGAATTGTGATCGAGGGAACAGAGCTCCAGGAAGACCTGGACGTTCCCCGGGCCTGTGCATTGCTAATGGGGCTGATATACGCACTCAACCTCAGCTACCCAAAAGAACTGAAAAATACTTTTGAGGCATTTCAAAAGATTCTCCTTGAGCTGGATGACATGAAACCTAGCCTGAAGGTTATGTCTCTAAAAAACAAACTGCTGTACTGAAACACTGTAGAGTTAGGCTGCTGTCATCAAGTACAAATGTTGGACTGTGCTGCAAATGTAAAAGTTTTCTTGTGCATTACATTACATTTAATAAAATAAATGCAGTTTAAAACAAAAGCCAAGCAAAACTGTTAAAAAAAAAAACTACTTTAGTTTTAGTAAGGTGGATTCTATAAACTGGCAATTGAGTGTATATTGTTCAAATCCAATTCTGTTTCTCTTCTCTTTTTTTTCTTTTCCTTTTTTGGAAATAAAACTACATATCTACTTACAAAGCAGCCTGGAAACCATTCTTTTTATTTTCGTTAAAGGGATAGTTCACTTTGAAATTAAATTTTGGTATGTTTTAGCTTACCTCAAGGGCATCCAAGATGTAGGAGTCTTTGTTTCCGCAGTAGTTTCAATTTTGATATTTTTAGGTCAAACCGTTCTTGTCTGTCAGTCGTATAATGCAGGTCTATGGTCACTATCTGAAAGAGCATGCACAGAGAAGTCCAAATTAAACAATTCCCCATCGTAAGTACACATTGATGGCCTAAGACACGAAACGAGCGGTTTGTGTGAGCAAACGAACAGTATTTATATCGTTTTTACCTCTACACAACCACGTCCAAGTGATCTGAGGGCGCGCGCGCTTCCTGCTGTGTGACGTGTGCGCGCGTGCTGTCTTAGACTGCACAAGCGCCGGAAAGTGTACAAGAGGTAAAAACGATATAAATACTGTTCGTTTTCTCACACAAACCGCTCGTTTCGTGTCTTAGGCCATCAATGTGTACTTACGATGGGGAATTGTTTAATTTGGACTTCTCTGTGCATGCTCTTTCAGATAGTGACCATAGACCTGCATCATATGACTGACAGACAAGAACGGTTTGACCTAAAAATATAAAAATTGAAACTACTGCGGATCTTGGATGCCCTTGAGGTAAGCTAAAACATACCAAAATTTAATTTCTAAGTGAACTATCCCTTTAATCTTTTTTAGTCTATGTTCTAAGGTAAAACACTGGATTCAGTTCGGTCCTCCTTTGAACATGCTGTTTCATTTTGTTTAAGGAAAAACGCCTGGTGATTGCCTGCAAATTGCTAAGGCTGCGTTCACATTGTCAGTCAGTCGGATTATTTGTGTATCCGATTGGAATTTGATCTAAAATTATTGACATCCACATTGTGTATCGCAGCTGTTCAGATCCAATTTGTTTGTCCATGCTGCTCTTTCGTTCTCCGGGAATATCTGCTTTGACTTCTGGCTATGACGTTGCGTTGATAGGCGTACACCAAAAACAACAACAGCAGCAACCGCAACATGGAGGGGTTTGCAATACAGATGTCGTCCTATTTACAACATAATAGCGTAGCTGATGCTCTGGACTACTGCATCTACGAGGCAGTGGCTGAACCGCAGGAGGCTGGTATGAACGAAACTGGTTCACACTAGCTAAATCTGATCAGATCTCAATTGGACATGCACATAAATCAGATTTGGACTGACCGTCTGAACATAGACAAAGATGTTCATGATTATCAAACTATTTAGAAAACAAGTTGACTGGTTTTATAATAAACGGGTTATAAAACTGGAATTGGAATAAAACATTTATTTTCTCTTATTGAAGTTGAAATAAGTTACTAATACCAATCATACTAATGAAAAAAGTTACTAATCATGCTGCTATGCCACCCTTGCCTTGACTGGCCATTTGCAGATCTGTGGAAGAGCCGCATCTAAAAATTACAAATGCACTACAGTAATAACATTTATAAAACACATTGGGTGGGTTGCACCAATGAGGATTCAATTAAGCTAATTAGGTTTAGAGCTAATCAAGGATTTGTTCATCTGAGTTTTATTGTTGGAATACATAATTGTAAACCCACATTAACAAATCAGGGATAAGAATTCACCTGTGATTAAAACCTCTATTTATATGATTGGCCATTTTATTAAATGGCAACGATGTTAAAGGTGCCCTAGAATGTGAAATTGAATTTATCTTGGCATAGTTAAATAACAAGAGTTCAGTACATGGACATGACATACAGTGAGTCTCAAACACCATAGTTTTCCCTTTCTTATTTAAATCTCGTTTTTGAAAAACACCCCTGAAAAACAGGCGAATCTCCACATAACACCAACTGTGACGCAACAGTTGGGATCATTAATATGTACGCCTCTAAAAATTTGCATATGCCAGCCCATGCTCAGTGCCAGGCGGAACTGCGCAGCCGAATCATCAGAAGTTCTGCAGGTGAAGAAACTAGCAGGAGGAGGATCATAGGGAAAATGGCAGATCTATCTATAATCTGATACCGCTACAGTTTAATTCGAAGTTGTTAGTTGCTCTGCCCGTTTCACCACGGACTGTTTTTCTAACCTGGAACATATATCAAGCAGCCAGGCATCTCTCGGCGTCTCAAACGGACGAAGGGGGCAATTTCAACTAACGTTATATTCCCGCAAGCGGTAAGTAGTGATTTTATTAACAATAATTTACACTGTGTTATCTAGATCCAGCGCGATATTGTTTTTTCCTCGAGAGACATCGTGGCTTGCAAACGAGCGAACGAAGCATGGCAGTTGCTCAGTGTTTGGATGTACAAATGAACACAAAAGTATTTTTTTAGCTCCTTCATCCGAGCCTCTGGAGAACCAGTGGGTTATGTGAATTTCTGATGTGTAATTGTTCAAGTTCAGACAGATAATCTTTCTCTCAAAGTCGTTCAACACTGTTTATGCATCAGTAGATCGCGTTGTTCAAAACCCCTTATGATGCCCAAAAAAAGGAGGACCGTGACGTCGCCCGGTATGGCGCAGCCGGGGCCCCACCCTGGAGCCAGGCCCGGGGTTGGGGCTCGTATGCGAGCGCCTGGTGGTCGGGCCTCCCCCCATGGGGTCCGGCCGGGCTCAGCCCGAAGGAGTGACGTGGGGCCACCCTCCCGTGGACCCACCACCTGCAGGTGGGACCGTAAGGGGCCGGTGCTAAGTGGATCGGGCGGCAGTCGAAGGCGGGAGCCTAGACAACCCGATCTCTGGACGCGGAATCTAGCTCTAGGGACATGGAATGTCACCTCTCTGGCGGGGAAGGAGCCTGAGCTTGTGCGTGAGGTTCAGAGATTCCGACTAGAGATAGTTGGGATCACCTCTACGCACGGCTTGGGCTCTGGAACCACACTCCTCGAGAGAGGATGGACGCTTCACCACTCTGGAGTTGCCCATGGTGAGAGGCGGCGGGCTGGTGTGGGTTTGCTTATAGCCCCCCAGCTCAGCCGCCATGTGTTGGAGTTCACCCCGGTGAACGAGAGGGTCGCTTCCCTACGCCTTCGGGTCGGGGATAGGTCTCTCACTGTCGTTTGTGCTTACGGGCCGAACGGCAGTGCAGAGTACCCGGCCTTCTTGGAGTCTCTGGGAGGGGTGCTGGAAAGTGCTCCGACTGGGGACTCCATCGTTTTACTGGGGGACTTCAACGCCCACGTGGGCAGCGACAGTGACACCTGGAGGGGCGTGATTGGGAGGAACGGCCCCCCTGATCTGAACCCGAGTGGTGTTCTGTTATTGGACTTCTGTGCTAGTTACAGCTTGTCCATAACGAACACCATGTTCAAGCATAAGGGTGTCCATCAGTGCACATGGCACCAGGACACCCTAGGCCGGAGGTCGATGATCGACTTTGTGGTCGTTTCATCCGACCTCCGGCCGTATGTCTTGGACACTCGGGCGAAGAGAGGGGCGGAGCTGTCAACTGATCACCACCTGGTGGTGAGTTGGATCCGATGGCGGGGGAGGAAGCTGGACAGACTCGGCAGACCCAAACGTACTGTGAGGGTCTGTTGGGAACGTTTGGCCGAATCTCCTGTCAGAGAGATCTTCAACTCCCACCTCCGGCAGAGCTTCGACCAGATCCCGAGGGAGTCTGGAGATATTGAGTCCGAGTGGACCATGTTCTCCACCTCCATTGTCAACGCGGCCACTCGGAGCTGTGGCCGTAAGGTCTCCGGTGCCTGTCGAGGCGGCAATCCCCGAACCCGGTGGTGGACACCGGAAGTAAGGGATGCCGTCAAGCTGAAGAAGGAGTCCTATCGGGCCTGGCTGGCTTGTGGGACTCCTGAGGCAGCTGATGGGTACCGACGGGCCAAGCGGACTGCAGCCCAGGTGGTTGTGGAGGCAAAAACTCGGGCCTGGGAGGAGTTCGGTGAGGCCATGGAGAAGGACTATCGGTCGGCCTCGAAGAGATTCTGGCAAACCGTCCGGCGCCTCAGGAGGGGGAAGCAGTGCCCTACCAACGCTGTTTACAGTGGAGGTGGGCAGCTGTTGACCTCGACTGGGGATATCACCGGACGGTGGAAGGAATACTTCGAGGATCTCCTCAATCCCGCCGTCACGTCTTCCATTGAGGAAGCAGAGGCTGAGGGCTCGGAGGCGGACTCGTCCATCACCCAAGCTGAAGTCACCGAGGTAGTCAAGAAACTCCTCGGTGGCAAGGCACCGGGGGTGGATGAGATCCGCCCTGAGTACCTCAAGTCTCTGGATGTTGTGGGGCTGTCTTGGCTGACACGCCTCTGCAACATCGCGTGGCGGTTGGGGACAGTACCTTTGGACTGGCAGACCGGGGTGGTGGTCCCTCTTTTCAAGAAGGGGGATCGGAGGGTGTGCTCCAACTATAGGGGGATCACACTTCTCAGCCTCCCTGGGAAAGTCTATGCCAGGGTACTGGAGAGGAGAATCCGGCCGATAGTAGAACCTCGGATTCAGGAGGAACAGTGTGGTTTTCGTCCCGGTCGTGGAACACTGGACCAGCTCTATACCCTCTACAGGGTGCTGGAGGGCTCATGGGAGTTTGCCCAACCAATCTACATGTGCTTTGTGGATTTGGAGAAGGCATTCGACTGTGTCCCTCGCGGCCGCCTGTGGAGGGTGCTCCGGGAGTATGGGGTCCGGGGCCCTTTGCTAAGGGCTATCCGGTCCCTGTACGACCGGAGCAGGAGCTTGGTTCGTATTGCCAGCAGTAAGTCAGACTTGTTCCCGGTGCGTGTTGGACTCCGGCAGGGCTGCCCTTTGTCGCCGGTTCTGTTCATAATTTTTATGGACAGAATTTCTAGGCGCAGCCAGGGGCCGGAGGGGGTCGGGTTTGGGGACCACACGATTTCATCTCTGCTCTTTGCGGATGATGTTGTCGTGTTGGCCTCATCAGACCAGGACCTCCAGCATGCACTGGGACGGTTTGCAGCCGAGTGTGAAGCGGCTGGGATGAAAATCAGCACCTCCAAGTCCGAGGCCATGGTTCTCAGTCGGAAAAGGGTGGCTTGCTCGCTTCAGGTTGGTGGAGAGCTCCTGCCTCAAGTGGAGGAGTTCAAGTATCTTGGGGTCTTGTTCACGAGTGAGGGAAGGATGGAACGGGAGATTGACAGGCGGATCGGTGCAGCTTCTGCAGTAATGCGGTCCCTGTACCGATCTGTCGTGGTAAAGAAGGAGCTGAGCCGCAAGGCGAAGCTCTCGATTTACCAGTCAATCTACGTTCCTACTCTCACCTATGGTCATGAGCTGTGGGTCATGACCGAAAGGACAAGATCCCGGATACAAGCGGCCGAAATGAGCTTTCTCCGCAGGGTGGCTGGGCGATCCCTTAGAGATAGGGTGAGAAGCTCGGTCACTCGGGAGGAGCTCAGAGTAGAGCCGCTGCTCCTCCACATCGAGAGGGGTCAGTTGAGGTGGCTCGGGCATCTTTTCCGGATGCCTCCTGGACGCCTTCCCGGGAAGGTGTTCCGGGCATGTCCCACTGGGAGGAGACCCCGGGGAAGACCTAGGACACGCTGGAGAGACTATGTCTCCCGGCTGGCCTGGGAACGCCTCGGTGTCCCCCCGGAAGAGCTGGAGGAAGTGTCTAGGGAGAGGGAAGTCTGGGCATCCCTGCTTAGACTGCTGCCCCCGCGACCCGGCCCCGGATAAGCGGTAGAAGATGGATGGATGGATGGATGGATGGATAGATCGCGTTGCAGTGATAAGATCTTCATTCACGCGATCAACAGGCTGTCATCTGCTCAATGCTGGAATAGATCTAAATACTTAAAAAACTTCTCATGATTCGTTAATCCCGATAGCTGTAATAGTAAAAACATATAAAAGCTGTAATAGTAAAAGTTTTCCAGATAGCTCTACATGTAATGCCAGATATTTCATATGCAAGCATGTCAGCCAATCACAGCAGTGGGCAACAACACTGAAGTCTCACAGCAGACACGCCCCTTCAAACAGAGTGTTCAATCCAGGGAATGAAATCAGGCTAGGAAATATGCCTTTTATTTCTAAATTATAACAAATTTTGATCTAAAAAACATACTAACATTATAAGGGCACCCCAGGAAACATTATAAAATAATAAAATAATCCATTCTACTGCTATTTCATGCATTCTGACTTCTTTACACTGTTAAAGAGTTGGATTATCATGCTAAACATGGCCAAAGTTTCAGAAAAGAATATTTCTGTGCCAAATACACTCCAGGATTCGTCTAAGTTGCGGAAAGGTTTTTTTTTTTTTTTTTTTGAGTATGACGTCATAAAGGGCGGGATTCCTTGTATGGACACTTCTCCTGGAAGAGCACGTACACACATCAACGAGCGCAAGAGCAACGCCCATCAACGTGCTTCGTTCGGTTCGCTGTCGCCGTCGGCTGCGCTGTCATTTTCTTTTTAGACCATGAAATCAGTGTGTTTTTGGTTGTGAGGGAAAGATAACCTTGTTCAGCTTCCCAAAGAACCCAGCGTTAGGGGAAAAGTGGATTCAGTTAGTTTTTAGGGGCAGCAACGGAGTTGTGCAAGTGTGTTTCATTCTCTGTATTTTGGTGACAAATGTTTTATAAACAAGGCCCAGTTCAATGCTGGATTTGCAGATAGTTTGAAACTGAAAGATGGAGCGTTTTCAGCGATAAAATTATGAGTGATGAGTTGGTTTTGCAGCATCAAATGTCTGTGTATAATGTAAACAACACGAACGTTTATGAATCAAAAGTTATCCAGGGTTAATGCAATGATGTATTGTGTGTGACTCTTTAGCTCCGCTCACGGCACGCCTGCAGGAGCTTGGCTGTTTTCGGAAAGAAATAATGCCCTTTAATATTCAATTTCCTTCTTTATTGATCACCAGAAACTCTCTCTTACATTAGTAAACTTAAAATGTCAGCTGTAAAATGTCAGCTGTCTGTATAAACTGCTTTGTAGAGAGACCCTTAGAAAAAAGGGCTGATCAAGGAGGCAATGAAAACATTGCTAAATATATATATATATATATTAGTATAAATTAATGGAGTAATATGGCAGCATAAAAAAAATTTCCCTGAGATGAGGAAACAAGACATTGCATTTGCTAACGCTTATGGAGAAACCCTTCCTCCAAATACTACTGAAGCCTTGTTGAATCTTGCCAGTAAAAATTTGGCGTTCAAGCACGTGAAACATGAGGGCTTCTCCCTCTATGTAACGCAGCGCTTAGACATCATTCATTCAGAATCTAGACTAAAGCAACTTGATATTGCAAGATCCTAAGCTAGGTGACACAGCGGCATACGCAACTTAGGGAACCAAGGTTACGTGAGTATCTGGAGGCATTCCCTTTCGATTCGGTTCACTTTGACTTTGCATTTGCTTATGGGGAGCGTATAAAATCACACTGTGTTACAGCGATGGATCCTGGCTTCCATAACCTGGCTTCCATAACTGAAGCTGTGTCTCAATTCAGGGGCTGCATCCTTTGGGCCGCGGCCTAAGGATAGTCGATTGTGTCATCACGGCGCGACAAAGGCTGTCCCAATTCGAAGGTCCTTCGAAGGCTCCTTCAAAATTGCAGAGCCAGAGAATATATGCTGTATGGAGATAAAACAGGTATAGTTTAGTTTAATTATTATGGTAGCGGACCGCGTCCGAATGATGGCCAAAAATGTACTGATGAGTTTTATGAAGTTTATTGTACTTCACACAAAAGGTGAAGCATTTCAATTAGTCCAGAAAATCACTGTAAGAGATTAGTAATACTGTACAAGAAGAGCACATTAAAGTCTTATTCATAAACTCTCTTTCCCTTGCATTATCATCAACATACACAGCGAATTAGACAAAACACTCGTTACAACTAACAGTAAACAAATATATACAGACCTTTTCAGTGGGTGCTTAATAAACTGGTAAACTTTATATCCGTAAAACGACTCAGATGAACTGTAATAAAGTGCAATCTCTCCCTTTCATTACTACTGTGACCAGGATCGCTCTGTAGACCGTAAGCTTTATCACGAACAGTTGGTACTGATCCATCCTCGAGTAACAACTTAGCAAACCTGCTTTGTCCCTACCCGTGTTCACAAAGCAGTCTGGTGTAAAATTATTCACCCGAACATCAATGCATTTAGGTAAATTGGGGGTCGCATTCCCTTCAAAAACAAAAGTAATCCATTGCGTCTTCAGCAGCTCAGATGTCAGAAGTAAACAAAGAGACTGCTATGTTCAATCTTACATCCAACAACAGAACACCTCAATCGCTTACAAGACATTCTTATACAGCTACTCCGGCGTCGAAACAATGGCGGACTGTGTACAGCTCACTCAGGGCGGGTCTATGCTAAAACTGCAGAGTCAGTCAACAGTCGTGGGCAGGGCTTGTGCAAAAGTACGTCACATTGCCCAGAATCTGAAAACGGCTTGTTCTGAGATGCTACTTATGATTTATGGGATTTAAAAAAAGCACAGGGTGGATTTTGATCATTATAAGGTGGTTGTGCACACACACTGCCAACACACATTTATGTTCAAACACCATGTAAAAGGGATGTAAAAGCCCTTTATATAGGTGCCCTTTAACAAAATATGGATACAAACAGTAACATAAAGGTTCCAAACTGAACAAACACAAAATAAAGTATGCAGATGTAGCTCGCATTGAAAGTGTTAATGCATAACGTTTCGGTTACTTGCGTAACCTCGGTTCCCTAAAATAATGAGAATGAGTATTGCGTCTTTGCATGATGCTATGGGAAATCTCCTTTTCTCTGAAATTTGAAGTCTTTAATTAAAAAAACAGTGCCAATGCACAGCCATAGCAGTGCAGCGATCTGAGCGCAGCTATTGTCTCAGATTGTCGAGATGGCGGAGTAGAGGCACAGTTGCTCACAGCTCTCCCTGCCTAAATTGCTAAAACAGCAAATCAAGATCTCCAAGCGCAGAATCTGCTTCATGGTTTTCGAATTTTTGCTTTTATGACTTTGATCATGCCTGGGAAAAGGGGAAACCCAAAAGAGTCAGCGAATTTACATGCTGAAAACACTGACACTACCTCGTGCGGCGGACTGTCTATGGCGTCTCTGGAAGAAACTCTGCAAAAGTTTTTTGCCGAAGCCGACAAAAATGCCAGAGATCGCTTTGAACGTTTGGAAAATCAGCTGGATTCTATCAAAATGACACTTGATCAACATTCCAAAGACTTGGATTCCCAGCGCAAGATTACAACCTCTCTACAAACACGAATGAAGCGAGTAGAGGAAGCTACTACTGAACATAATGGCACCATGGAGAAACTCCAACAGAAACTTGCTTCGATGGAAGACCGGAGTAGGAGGAACAATCTCCGAATTATAAACTTGAAAGAAGGAGTGGAAGAAGATCAGGCCTTGGCTTACCTGGTGCATAGCCTTCTCAAATGGTTCCCTGAATTGGACAGCAGCCCTCCGGAGCTCACACGAGCACATCGTGTTGGTCCCCCGCGCAAGGCTCCTGCTCCTCCGCGGACCATGATCCTGAACTGTCTTCTCTTCACCGACAGAGATCGGATTTTAGGATTCGCAAGGAAGTCACCGGTGACAGTAGACGGCCAAGCAATTCGCTTTACTGCAGACTATAGCAATGCCACCGCTCGGCGCAGACGTCCGTGCTTCCCTATAATGAACAGGGCTCGCACCTTGGGATTTCAAGCTTTCCTGTTATATCCAGCCACCATCAAGTTGACAAGAAGATTCGACCAAAACCTGTTTACTGAGCCAAGTGAGGCATCCAAGTTTATCGACTCCTTTGATTCACTCAACTCGGAAGATGAGACTTCACTTTTGCCATGACTGTTGTCATGCTAGTTTTGTTTACTTCCGTATGTACGGTATGACGTGCTGTTCAGCGCTTGATGTCATTCCATTCAAGGATAAGAGACGTCTACAGGTGCTACCTGATTTAGATTTTCTGATTAATTATCTGCATTTTTACGGCTTGGAGGCTTGCCAATTTTAGTTGGTAATAGTACGCTGTTTTGTTCTATCACATTGAGATTTAACTCGTAAAATCCATTGTGGATCTCTTTTATTTATCTAGCAAAATATAATAAAGTAATATGATTGATTAAGCTCAGTAGTGTTATTTTAGGGAAGCGAGCAAAGGACAGTTATTTGATTTGTTGACATTTTTGCTTTGTTTCAATGCAAGATCTTATTTTGTGTGTGTGTGTGTGTGTGTGTGTGTGTGTGTGTGTGTGTGTGCGTATGCGTGTGTGTGTGTGCGTGTGGTTTGCATGTTGGTTTGCTCTCATATTCACCTTACCCCAATCACTACCATTATTGTAAATCAGACATGTCCAGTTGGCTCTACTTTAGCATTCGCTTTTCATACTGTAATCAATGGGTAAAGGTCTTCATGTAATTCATCTAAACATAAGCAGTTTAGTTCCTAAAATTGATCAACTAAGGGCATGGCTTGTTTATAATAATCCCAATATTATAACATTATCTGAAACCTGGCTAAATGAAAATACAGCAGGCTCCAATGTAAAATTGGACAACTACATCATATATAGGTTAGATAGAGGATCCAGGAGAGGTGGGGTCGCCACTTACATTTCATCAAATTTGAAATCACAATTAATTACTCCTAAAGTGAAACCTGAGCTTTTTGAAGGTATCTTTGTTAAGGTTATTCTTCATGCAAATAAACAATTAATAATTGGCAATATATATCGCCCACCAACATCTCCCAAGCTAGAGTCTGTTCGAAACATCCTAGCCACTGTTTCATCGCTTGGTGACTCATCAGAAATTATGCTATTGGGGGACTTCAATTTAAACTGGACTGATCCTTGTACTCTCACGGAACGTAACATGTTCAATGGCTCAAATTTTACACAAATTATTAAAGAGCCTACAATAATCAGTCCAAGTTGCAAATCTCTTCTTGACTGGATACTAGTCACACACCCCAACAGAATAATACAATTTAGTGTTCTCTCGGATTGTTTCAGCGACCATACTATCATATATTGCATTTGGAAAATTTCAACTCCCCATCTTTCTCCTGAATATATTAGGATCCATGATATGAAATTATTTAACAGTGATTTATTTATAAATGATGTGAGAAGGATAAATTGGAATAGACTTAGCCTAATTCCTGATGCGGAAGCTGCTTGGAATTTCTTTTATACAGAATTTGTGCAAGTCATTGATAAGCATGCCCCATGGACAACTATTAAGGTCAAAGGTCATCATCTACCTTGGGTAAATGGGGATCTTATCAGTCTGTTTAAGCAGAGGGATAGGGCGTGGAATAAACACAAATATACAAAACTTCCTAGTGATTGGGAGGAATACAAACGGCTACGAAACACGTGTACCACCCAAACAAGAAATGCTAAAGCCAATTACTGCAAATAGTTTGTCAAATGACTTCTGTAATCCTAAACAATTTTGGAAAAAAATGAATACTTTACTTGGTAAGTCTAACAGTACCACGAGTAACATGACAATCAATAATGAAATTGTTAATGATCCAGCAGTGATCTCCAACGCATTTAGTTTGCATTTATCCCAAACACCGCAGGTACAGTCATCGCTCTTTCACCCAGAGCCGACTGTTAATTCTCAACCCTACGATAGTTCTTTCACATTCCGACAGGCTAGCTCAGCTGATGTCCAGGCTAGGTTTTTCAAACTTTCTTCACATGTCCTATCCTCTCCATTGGCTGAGCTCTTTAATCTGTCATTTTTAACCCGTGAAGTGCCTCTGGCATGGAAGTGTACCAAAGTCATTCCATTGTATGAAGGAGGGGACACTCAAAACATGAACAATTACAGACCTATCTCAATAATTAATAGTATTATGAACATTTTTGAGAAAATTATCTTCGATCAATTATCTAACTATCTCTCTAATAACAATTTACTATCTCAATGCCAGTCAGGTTTCAGGAAACACTTCTCAACTACCACTGCTCTTTTGAAATTTACAAATGATATTTTTTCTAGTTTTGATAACAATATGTGTACTGGTGCCATCTTCTTAGATCTTACAAAAGCATTTGATTTAGTTGATCATTATCTGCTCCTGGATAAATTATATTCAATTGGTCTTTCCTGTTCATCTCTTCTTTGGTTTAACTCATATTTCCATCACCGCCACCAGTGTGTGTCCTTCAGGGGCAGTCAGTCGAATTTTACAGGTGTAGATAAAGGGATACCCCAGGGTTCTTTGCTTGGGCCTTTGTTATTTAATGACTTGCCACTCTGCTGTTCAGGATGTGACATTCATCTTTATGCAGATGATACAATTATATATTGCTCCAAACCAAATATTCCCGACATAAATTATTCTTTACAACATGATTTTGATTCTGTACAGCAGTGGCTGTCATTTAATAAACTCCTGCTGAATAAATCAAAATCTTACTGTATGCTTTTCCAGAAGAAAGATAGAAATAATCTTAATCTGCATTTTCTGGATTCTTCTCCTCTAGAGCCAACCGAAAAATTTAAATATCTCGGTGTTTGGCTAAAAACTGATCTTTCATTCAAAGCTCATCTACACGCGCTTAACAACAAACTTAGCTTTCGTCTTAAAACATTATATCAATCGATAGACTGTTTTAACTTTCAGGTTAGGAGAAGAATAGTCTCTCAGTTGTTGCTTCCTATTCTGGACTATGCAGATATTATATATGCTAACACTACTGCCACTTGTCTACATTCTCTTGATGTGGTATACAACAGCCTGTGCCGATTCGTCCTTCGCTGCCCCTATAGGACACATCATTGTGTGATGTATGAACAGCTGTCCTGGCTTGCACCCTCAGCCAGAAGACAATATCATTGGCTTCAGCTCATTTTTAAATGTATTTACTTTCAATATCCATATTATTTATCGCAATATTTAGTGCCTTACAGTTCACAATATAGACTTCGTCACAACGAACAGATCTTCTTTACTGTCCCTAGAGTTAAGAGAGAAATTGGGAAATATGCTTTCTGTGTTAGAGCCCTTCGTGACTGGAACAGCCTTTCTGCATCCATTCGCTCGCTTACGTCTTTTCCTCTGTTCCGAACTGCTTTGTTAACACATCTTCAGAATACTTGTCTATGTTTCTAGCATTTCAGATTTAGCATCGATATGTGTCATGTTATGTATGTGTGTATATATGAATGTGTATATATATGTACATATATAGTGATGTTAACTTTGTCAGTTATATTTGGGATTATTGTGTTATATGCAATATGTTACACCAGTTGTTCTCAAACATCTCACACCAAATACCCCTCTTAAAACGCTTGACTTCCAAAGCACCCTCATGCTGAGTCCTAGATTAAAAAGGTTTTACTTAAAAGGGGTATAAAATAAAATGTGTTTAGTGGTATACATACCACAGTTTGGGAACCACTGTGGCTTACTTTACTCCGTCTGTGATGGGTGGGGATAGTGAGAGCTTGTGTGTGTGTGTGTGTGTGTGTGTGTGTGTGTGTGCGGGCGTGCGTGTGCGTGCATGTCCGTATGGTGCGTGTGAATGTGTGTGAGTGCGTGCGCTAAGGTTTTTGTTTATTTTGTTGTATTATTATTTTATTATTATTATGATTTTTTTGTTTTTGTTTTATTTGATTGTATCTACTCTGTTGTTCTGATGTTCTATGTTGTTTGGACATGATCCTGAGGACCCTCATCTCATGGGGTTGATCCTCTAATAAATGTTCATAAATAAATAAATAAATAAATAAATTGGCTGGTCAGTGGGAACTGCATGAATCTATGGCAAGGTAACGTGTCTGCACGACCCATTCGCGGCGCATCCCGGGGCATCTGTTATGCACCGTTCTCAGAGAGTGCAGGTTGCATTGAGAGGCCATGAGGCCTAGCATCCTCTGAAAAGGTCTGAGAGGGGAAAAGGCCCCTACTCTGAACGAAATGATGAGCCGCGGAAAAGACTAAGCGCGTTTGTGGGTTAGCCTAGAACCGCTCCCAGGAAAGAGATTTTCTGGCTGGGACGGGGGAACTGTTTCCTCAGCTCCCTTCGCCAGTAAGCTCATTAGTTTGGTGAGGAGGCCGTGTGCCACGTCGCTCCTTACTGAAGTATTAACTATGCCCACAAAGCGGGGTGGTCTGCGAAGGAATTGGAGTGTCACCGTGTACAGTACCTATTTTGACACACCAGGGATGGCTTTCTACACCTCAGCCTGGGTGGCTAGGAGCTGAATTTTTTCGGGAGACAGTTCGCTGCATCTGGGCAGGGAGAAGAGCATGTGAGCGGAGCGGTGTGACGCCAGTGAATATTCTCAATATTTTGCTCTATGCGCGTGTGCTCCGTTTAGATGCTCACGGCCCAAGCAAACGCTCCACTCACAAAACAAATCACGCTCAGATCCCGCTCCAACATTAAATTTCTCTGTAGTAAGCTAATTGATTTCTGTTTGTATTGGATTTCTTGAAATAATGTATCAATAGTAGGATTATAAATAGCATTTATGATATTACATTCTGTGACAGTCTGTACTTTTTATTAATTTAAATGCATTCAATTAACTTTATCAATTAAAAACATGACATTGCCCTTCAGCAAACTTGAAATGCAATAACTGAAAAAGTATATTGTATTTTCGTTATTTTATTTCCGTGAACATAACTGCCATTGCTAAACAGGCATATAAAAAATAAATAAAACCAAGATGAAATGCATAAAGAATTCCACAAAACACATCTGGATTATCATGCCCATAAAAAGCACTCACAGATGACATGCACTTAACAAAAAGCTTATCAAAGCACACTTTATTAACGGATGTCTGCCGTTAATTAAAGAAACATGCATTCTCAAATTTAATTGGACCAAAACTGCGGGGAAATGCGGTCTATTAAAAATATGTCTCCAACTTTACATCACTTTAGAATTTACTTTAAGAAACATTAGCTTGGACAAAGTATTAGGTTTCAGGCTTGTGCGGTGTGCCTGGGACAGTAATCCAGCAGCGGAAAACACGTGCTCAGCACTGGAGGAACCAATGGGGGTGCTGAAGATTTTACGAACGACCCTGGCTAGTCGTGGGAGGGATCCAGCATTGGTTTTCCAAAATCCTAGGTTGTCTTCCTGTGGACCTTTTCTCATTGAGCCCAGGTACTCATCCATCTTACCTCTGGCACTGTCAACTACATTTGAGTTGCTCTCATATGAGCTGAAAATGCGGGTTTTCTTGGGAACGCTTCTAGCCTCAGTCACTGTGTCCACAGTCACTGTGTCTTCACCAACATTTCACAAATCTCTGCGAGTTGATTGCTCACTGCTCCATCCCTAATGATCCATTCAGTTTTCAAACGTGGAAACAATACAGCTGCCAACACAAGATGCTTGTCAGAATAGAACCAAATGCACAAATGGTTAGGGTGCGGTTCACAGGCACACTGGACAAAAGCTGTTTGAATAGGGCATACACACAGATTTTCTAAACAAACAAGCGGGATGTGGAAGTTGCTCTTTATTTGGGATAAAACATGTATATAAGTGAAGAAGCCTTAGCAGAGGATGGTTTCGATCCATCGACCTCTGGGTTATGGGCCCAGCACGCTTCCGCTGCGCCACTCGGCTCGCCATAGAAGAACTTTAATCCATAGGTGTTTTCAAAAGGACTTCTGTTTAGGCACACATGAAGAGCACATGTGTGAGCTTTTCTTCAAGTAAGAACAGAGCATGTTTATAAGTGAAGCAGTCTTAGCAGAGGATGGTTTCGATCCATCGACCTCTGGGTTATGGCAACTTTACCATAACCCAGGCAACAAAAGGCAACTTTTCTTCAAGTAGGAGAAGAGCATGTATTTAAGTAAAAAAGGTTTAGCAGAGGATGGTTTCTATCCATCGACCTCTGGGTTATGGGCCCAGCACGCTTCCGCTGCGCCACTCTGCTCGCCATAGAAGAACTCCAATTCACAGGTGTTTTTAAAAGGACTTGTGTTTAGGCACACATGAAGAGCACATGTGTGAGCTTTTCTTCAAGTAAGAACAGAGCATGTTTATAAGTGAAGCAGTCTTAGCAGAGGATGGTTTTGATCCATCGACCTCTGGGTTATGGGCCCAGCACGCTTCCGCTGCGCCACTCTGCTCCTGATAACAAAATTGCCATACCCTACTGTTTTCAAAAGGACATGCGTTTAGGCACACTTGAAGGGTTCTTTTGTCATCTATTAGAACATGTGAAAACTATGGAGGGTTTTAGCACACAGCTAAGGCAACTTTTCTCCAAGTAGGAACAGAGCACATACATAAGTGAAGCAGTCTTAGCAGAGGATGGTTTCGATCCATCGATCTTTGGGTTATGGGCCCAGCACGCTTCCGCTGCGCCACTCTGCTCCTGATAACAAAATTGCCATACCCTACTGTTTTCAAAAGGACATGCGTTTAGGCACACTTGAAGGGTTCTTTTGTCATCTATTAGAACATGTGAAAACTACAGAGGGTTTTAGCACACAGCTAAGGCAACTTTTCTCCAAGTGAAGCAGTCTTAGCAGAGGATGATTTCGATCCATCGACCTCTGGGTTATGGGCACAGCACGCTTCCGCTGCGCCACTCTGCTGTAAACCACCCCAGATGGGACTCGAACCCACAATCCCTGGCTTAGGAGGCCAGTGCCTTATCCATTAGGCCACTGGGGCTGTTAAAAAAACTGTGCTCATGTGCCCCCATTACTTTGGCTTCAGTGACAACAACAGCATCGGCATTTAAACAAGGCCAGCACACAAAGTAATCCGGATGAACGACTACTTCGACAGGCCACTGGGGCATGACTCGCTTGCCCTACTGATTCTCCATCTCATTCAGGTGGCTTAATCAATGAGGCGTTTGAATAGGGCATACACACAGATTTTCTGAACGAACAAGCGGGATGTGGAAGTTGCTCTTTATTTGGGATAATACATGTATAATACTTTTCTTCAATTAGGAGAAAAGCATGTATTTAAGTAAAAAAGGTTTAGCAGAGGATGGTTTCGATCCATCGACCTCTGGGTTATGGGCCCAGCACGCTTCCGCTGCGCCACTCTGCTCGCCATAGAAGAACTCCAATTCACAGGTGTTTTCAAAAGGACTTGTGTTTAGGCACACATGAAGAGCACATGTGTGAGCTTTTCTTCAAGTAAGAACAGAGCATGTTTATAAGTGAAGC
>NC_137130.1:40347635-40352635 GCF_949319135.1 Squalius cephalus
TTTAGGCACACATGAAGAGCACATGTGTGAGCTTTTCTTCAAGTAAGAACAGAGCATGTTTATAAGTGAAGCAGTCTTAGCAGAGGATGGTTTCGATCCATCGACCTCTGGGTTATGGGCCCAGCACGCTTCCGCTGCTCCTGATAACAAAACTGCCATACCCACAACTTTTCAAAAGGACATGCGTTTAGGCACATTTGAAGTGCTCCTGTCATAAATTAGATCAGTTGAAAGATACAGAGTTTTTTAGCATAGAGTTGAGGCAACTTTTCTTCAAGTAGGAGAAGAGCATGTTTATAAGTGAAGCAGTCTTAGCAGAGGATGGTTTCGATCCATCGACCTCTGGGTTATGGGCCCAGCACGCTTCCGCTGCGCCACTCTGCTCGCCATAGCGAACTCCAATTCACAGGTGTTTTTAAAAGGACTTGTGTTTAGGCACACATGAAGAGCACATGTGTGAGCTTTTCTTCAAGTAAGAACAGAGCATGTTTATAAGTGAAGCAGTCTTAGCAGAGGATGGTTTCGATCCATCGACCTCTGGGTTATGGGCCCAGCACGCTTCCGCTGCGCCACTCTGCTCCTGATAACAAAATTGCCATACCCTACTGTTTTCAAAAGGACATGCGTTTAGGCACACTTGAAGGGTTCTTTTGTCATCTATTAGAACATGTGAAAACTACAGAGGGTTTTAGCACACAGCTAAGGCAACTTTTCTCCAAGTGAAGCAGTCTTAGCAGAGGATGGTTTCGATCCATCGACCTCTGGGTTATGGGCCCAGCACGCTTCCGCTGCGCCACTCTGCTGTAAACCACCCCAGATGGGACTCGAACCCACAATCCCTGGCTTAGGAGGCCAGTGCCTTATCCATTAGGCCACTGGGGCTGTTAAAAAAACTGTGCTCATGTGCCCCCATTACTTTGGCTTCAGTGACAACAACAGCATCGGCATTTAAACAAGGCCAGCACACAAAGTAATCCGGATGAACGACTACTTCGACAGGCCACTGGGGCATGACTCGCTTGCCCCACTGATTCTCCATCTAATTCAGGTGGCTTAATCAATGAGTGGCTCAATCATTTGAAGTGCTCCTGTCATAAATTAGATCAGGTGAAAGATACAGAGTTTTTTAGCATAGAGTTGAGGCAACTTTTCTTCAAGTAGGAGAAGAGCATGTATTTACATTACATGTACATTTATTCATTTTAGCTGACGCTTTTATCCAAAGCGACTTACAATTGCTATATATGTCAGAGGTCGCACGCCTCTGGAGCAACTAGGGGTTAAGTGTCTTGCTCAGGGACACATTGGTGTCGCACAGTGGATTCGAACCCGGGTCTCTCACACCAAAGGCATGTGTCTTATCCACTGCGCCACACCACCACCATTTAAGTAAAAAAGGTTTAGCAGAGGATGGTTTCGATCCATCGACCTCTGGGTTATGGGCCCAGCACGCTTCCGCTGCGCCACTCTGCTCGCCATAGAAGAACTCCAATTCACAGGTGTTTTTAAAAGGACTTGTGTTTAGGCACACATGAAGAGCACATGTGTGAGCTTTTCTTCAAGTAAGAACAGAGCATGTTTATAAGTGAAGCAGTCTTAGCAGAGGATGGTTTCGATCCATCGACCTCTGGGTTATGGGCCCAGCACGCTTCCGCTGCGCCACTCTGCTCCTGATAACAAAACTGCCATACCCACAACTTTTCAAAAGGACATGCGTTTAGGCACATTTGAAGTGCTCCTGTCATAAATTAGATCAGGTGAAAGATACAGAGTTTTTTAGCATAGAGTTGAGGCAACTTTTCTTCAAGTAGGAGAAGAGCATGTTTATAAGTGAAGCAGTCTTAGCAGAGGATGGTTTCGATCCATCGACCTCTGGGTTATGGGCCCAGCACGCTTCCGCTGCGCCACTCTGCTCGCCATAGCGAACTCCAATTCACAGGTGTTTTTAAAAGGACTTGTGTTTAGGCACACATGAAGAGCACATGTGTGAGCTTTTCTTCAAGTAAGAACAGAGCATGTTTATAAGTGAAGCAGTCTTAGCAGAGGATGGTTTCGATCCATCGACCTCTGGGTTATGGGCCCAGCACGCTTCCGCTGCGCCACTCTGCTCGCCATAGAAGAACTCCAATTCACAGGTGTTTTTAAAAGGACTTGTGTTTAGGCACACATGAAGAGCACATGTGTGAGCTTTTCTTCAAGTAAGAACAGAGCATGTTTATAAGTGAAGCAGTCTTAGCAGAGGATGGTTTCGATCCATCGACCTCTGGGTTATGGGCCCAGCACGCTTCCGCTGCGCCACTCTGCTCCTGATAACAAAACTGCCATACCCACAACTTTTCAAAAGGACATGCGTTTAGGCACATTTGAAGTGCTCCTGTCATAAATTAGATCAGGTGAAAGATACAGAGTTTTTTAGCATAGAGTTGAGGCAACTTTTCTTCAAGTAGGAGAAGAGCATGTTTATAAGTGAAGCAGTCTTAGCAGAGGATGGTTTCGATCCATCGACCTATGGGTTATGGGCCCAGCACGCTTCCGCTGCGCCACTCTGCTCGCCATAGCAAACTCCAATTCACAGGTGTTTTTAAAAGGACTTGTGTTTAGGCACACATGAAGAGCACATGTGTGAGCTTTTCTTCAAGTAAGAACAGAGCATGTTTATAAGTGAAGCAGTCTTAGCAGAGGATGGTTTCGATCCATCGACCTCTGGGTTATGGGCCCAGCACGCTTCCGCTGCGCCACTCTGCTCCTGATAACAAAACTGCCATACCCACAACTTTTCAAAAGGACATGCGTTTAGGCACATTTGAAGTGCTCCTGTCATAAATTAGATCAGGTGAAAGATACAGAGTTTTTTAGCATAGAGTTGAGGCAATTTTTCTTCAAGTAGGAGAAGAGCATGTATTTAAGTAAAAAAGGTTTAGCAGAGGATGGTTTCGATCCATCGACCTCTGGGTTATGGGCCCAGCACGCTTCCGCTGCGCCACTCTGCTCGCCATAGAAGAACTCCAATTCACAGGTGTTTTTAAAAGGACTTGTGTTTAGGCACACATGAAGAGCACATGTGTGAGCTTTTCTTCAAGTAAGAACAGAGCATGTTTATAAGTGAAGCAGTCTTAGCAGAGGATGGTTTCGATCCATCGACCTCTGGGTTATGGGCCCAGCACGCTTCCGCTGCGCCACTCTGCTCCTGATAACAAAACTGCCATACCCACAACTTTTCAAAAGGACATGCGTTTAGGCACATTTGAAGTGCTCCTGTCATAAATTAGATCAGGTGAAAGATACAGAGTTTTTTAGCATAGAGTTGAGGCAACTTTTCTTCAAGTAGGAGAAGAGCATGTTTATAAGTGAAGCAGTCTTAGCAGAGGATGGTTTCGATCCATCGACCTCTGGGTTATGGGCCCAGCACGCTTCCGCTGCGCCACTCTGCTCGCCATAGCGAACTCCAATTCACAGGTGTTTTTAAAAGGACTTGTGTTTAGGCACACATGAAGAGCACATGTGTGAGCTTTTCTTCAAGTAAGAACAGAGCATGTTTATAAGTGAAGCAGTCTTAGCAGAGGATGGTTTCGATCCATCGACCTCTGGGTTATGGGCCCAGCACGCTTCCGCTGCGCCACTCTGCTCCTGATAACAAAATTGCCATACCCTACTGTTTTCAAAAGGACATGCGTTTAGGCACACTTGAAGGGTTCTTTTGTCATCTATTAGAACATGTGAAAACTACAGAGGGTTTTAGCACACAGCTAAGGCAACTTTTCTCCAAGTGAAGCAGTCTTAGCAGAGGATGGTTTCGATCCATCGACCTCTGGGTTATGGGCCCAGCACGCTTCCGCTGCGCCACTCTGCTGTAAACCACCCCAGATGGGACTCGAACCCACAATCCCTGGCTTAGGAGGCCAGTGCCTTATCCATTAGGCCACTGGGGCTGTTAAAAAAACTGTGCTCATGTGCCCCCATTACTTTGGCTTCAGTGACAACAACAGCATCGGCATTTAAACAAGGCCAGCACACAAAGTAATCCGGATGAACGACTACTTCGACAGGCCACTGGGGCATGACTCGCTTGCCCCACTGATTCTCCATCTAATTCAGGTGGCTTAATCAATGAGTGGCTCAATCATTTGAAGTGCTCCTGTCATAAATTAGATCAGGTGAAAGATACAGAGTTTTTTAGCATAGAGTTGAGGCAACTTTTCTTCAAGTAGGAGAAGAGCATGTATTTACATTACATGTACATTTATTCATTTTAGCTGACGCTTTTATCCAAAGCGACTTACAATTGCTATATATGTCAGAGGTCGCACGCCTCTGGAGCAACTAGGGGTTAAGTGTCTTGCTCAGGGACACATTGGTGTCGCACAGTGGATTCGAACCCGGGTCTCTCACACCAAAGGCATGTGTCTTATCCACTGCGCCACACCACCACCATTTAAGTAAAAAAGGTTTAGCAGAGGATGGTTTCGATCCATCGACCTCTGGGTTATGGGCCCAGCACGCTTCCGCTGCGCCACTCTGCTCGCCATAGAAGAACTCCAATTCACAGGTGTTTTTAAAAGGACTTGTGTTTAGGCACACATGAAGAGCACATGTGTGAGCTTTTCTTCAAGTAAGAACAGAGCATGTTTATAAGTGAAGCAGTCTTAGCAGAGGATGGTTTCGATCCATCGACCTCTGGGTTATGGGCCCAGCACGCTTCCGCTGCGCCACTCTGCTCCTGATAACAAAACTGCCATACCCACAACTTTTCAAAAGGACATGCGTTTAGGCACATTTGAAGTGCTCCTGTCATAAATTAGATCAGGTGAAAGATACAGAGTTTTTTAGCATAGAGTTGAGGCAACTTTTCTTCAAGTAGGAGAAGAGCATGTTTATAAGTGAAGCAGTCTTAGCAGAGGATGGTTTCGATCCATCGACCTCTGGGTTATGGGCCCAGCACGCTTCCGCTGCGCCACTCTGCTCGCCATAGCGAACTCCAATTCACAGGTGTTTTTAAAAGG
>NC_137130.1:40357635-40367635 GCF_949319135.1 Squalius cephalus
TTTAGGCACACATGAAGAGCACATGTGTGAGCTTTTCTTCAAGTAAGAACAGAGCATGTTTATAAGTGAAGCAGTCTTAGCAGAGGATGGCTTCGATCCATCGACCTCTGGGTTATGGGCCCAGCACGCTTCCGCTGCGCCACTCTGCTCGCCATAGCGAATTCCAATTCACAGGTGTTTTTAAAAGGACTTGTGTTTAGGCACACATGACGAGCACATGTGTGAGCTTTTCTTCAAGTAAGAACAGAGCATGTTTATAAGTGAAGCAGTCTTAGCAGAGGATGGTTTCGATCCATCGACCTCTGGGTTATGGGCCCAGCACGCTTCCGCTGCGCCACTCTGCTCCTGATAACAAAATTGCCATACCCTACTGTTTTCAAAAGGACATGCGTTTAGGCACACTTGAAGGGTTCTTTTGTCATCTATTAGAACATGTGAAAACTACAGAGGGTTTTAGCACACAGCTAAGGCAACTTTTCTCCAAGTGAAGCAGTCTTAGCAGAGGATGGTTTCGATCCATCGACCTCTGGGTTATGGGCCCAGCACGCTTCCGCTGCGCCACTCTGCTGTAAACCACCCCAGATGGGACTCGAACCCACAATCCCTGGCTTAGGAGGCCAGTGCCTTATCCATTAGGCCACTGGGGCTGTTAAAAAAACTGTGCTCATGTGCCCCCATTACTTTGGCTTCAGTGACAACAACAGCATCGGCATTTAAACAAGGCCAGCACACAAAGTAATCCGGATGAACGACTACTTCGACAGGCCACTGGGGCATGACTCGCTTGCCCCACTGATTCTCCATCTAATTCAGGTGGCTTAATCAATGAGTGGCTCAATCATTTGAAGTGCTCCTGTCATAAATTAGATCAGGTGAAAGATACAGAGTTTTTTAGCATAGAGTTGAGGCAACTTTTCTTCAAGTAGGAGAAGAGCATGTATTTACATTACATGTACATTTATTCATTTTAGCTGACGCTTTTATCCAAAGCGACTTACAATTGCTATATATGTCAGAGGTCGCACGCCTCTGGAGCAACTAGGGGTTAAGTGTCTTGCTCAGGGACACATTGGTGTCGCACAGTGGATTCGAACCCGGGTCTCTCACACCAAAGGCATGTGTCTTATCCACTGCGCCACACCACCACCATTTAAGTAAAAAAGGTTTAGCAGAGGATGGTTTCGATCCATCGACCTCTGGGTTATGGGCCCAGCACGCTTCCGCTGCGCCACTCTGCTCGCCATAGAAGAACTCCAATTCACAGGTGTTTTTAAAAGGACTTGTGTTTAGGCACACATGAAGAGCACATGTGTGAGCTTTTCTTCAAGTAAGAACAGAGCATGTTTATAAGTGAAGCAGTCTTAGCAGAGGATGGTTTCGATCCATCGACCTCTGGGTTATGGGCCCAGCACGCTTCCGCTGCGCCACTCTGCTCCTGATAACAAAACTGCCATACCCACAACTTTTCAAAAGGACATGCGTTTAGGCACATTTGAAGTGCTCCTGTCATAAATTAGATCAGGTGAAAGATACAGAGTTTTTTAGCATAGAGTTGAGGCAACTTTTCTTCAAGTAGGAGAAGAGCATGTATTTAAGTAAAAAAGGTTTAGCAGAGGATGGTTTCGATCCATCGACCTCTGGGTTATGGGCCCAGCACGCTTCCGCTGCGCCACTCTGCTCGCCATAGAAGAACTCCAATTCACAGGTGTTTTTAAAAGGACTTGTGTTTAGGCACACATGAAGAGCACATGTGTGAGCTTTTCTTCAAGTAAGAACAGAGCATGTTTATAAGTGAAGCAGTCTTAGCAGAGGATGGTTTCGATCCATCGACCTCTGGGTTATGGGCCCAGCACGCTTCCGCTGCGCCACTTTGCTCGCCATAGCGAATTCCAATTCACAGGTGTTTTTAAAAGGACTTGTGTTTAGGCACACATGAAGAGCACATGTGTGAGCTTTTCTTCAAGTAAGAACAGAGCATGTTTATAAGTGAAGCAGTCTTAGCAGAGGATGGTTTCGATCCATCGACCTCTGGGTTATGGGCCCAGCACGCTTCCGCTGCGCCACTCTGCTCCTGATAACAAAACTGCCATACCCACAACTTTTCAAAAGGACATGCGTTTAGGCACATTTGAAGTGCTCCTGTCATAAATTAGATCAGGTGAAAGATACAGAGTTTTTTAGCATAGAGTTGAGGCAACTTTTCTTCAAGTAGGAGAAGAGCATGTATTTAAGTAAAAAAGGTTTAGCAGAGGATGGTTTCGATCCATCGACCTCTGGGTTATGGGCCCAGCACGCTTCCGCAGCGCCACTCTGCTCGCCATAGAAGAACTCCAATTCACAGGTGTTTTTAAAAGGACTTGTGTTTAGGCACACATGAAGAGCACATGTGTGAGCTTTTCTTCAAGTAAGAACAGAGCATGTTTATAAGTGAAGCAGTCTTAGCAGAGGATGGTTTCGATCCATCGACCTCTGGGTTATGGGCCCAGCACGCTTCCGCTGCGCCACTCTGCTCCTGATAACAAAATTGCCATACCCTACTGTTTTCAAAAGGACATGCGTTTAGGCACACTTGAAGGGTTCTTTTGTCATCTATTAGAACATGTGAAAACTACAGAGGGTTTTAGCACACAGCTAAGGCAACTTTTCTCCAAGTGAAGCAGTCTTAGCAGAGGATGGTTTCGATCCATCGACCTCTGGGTTATGGGCCCAGCACGCTTCCGCTGCGCCACTCTGCTGTAAACCACCCCAGATGGGACTCGAACCCACAATCCCTGGCTTAGGAGGCCAGTGCCTTATCCATTAGGCCACTGGGGCTGTTAAAAAAACTGTGCTCATGTGCCCCCATTACTTTGGCTTCAGTGACAACAACAGCATCGGCATTTAAACAAGGCCAGCACACAAAGTAATCCGGATGAACGACTACTTCGACAGGCCACTGGGGCATGACTCGCTTGCCCCACTGATTCTCCATCTAATTCAGGTGGCTTAATCAATGAGTGGCTCAATCATTTGAAGTGCTCCTGTCATAAATTAGATCAGGTGAAAGATACAGAGTTTTTTAGCATAGAGTTGAGGCAACTTTTCTTCAAGTAGGAGAAGAGCATGTATTTAAGTAAAAAAGGTTTAGCAGAGGATGGTTTCGATCCATCGACCTCTGGGTTATGGGCCCAGCACGCTTCCGCTGCGCCACTCTGCTCGCCATAGAAGAACTCCAATTCACAGGTGTTTTCAAAAGGACTTGTGTTTAGGCACACATGAAGAGCACATGTGTGAGCTTTTCTTCAAGTAGGAGAAGAGCATGTATTTAAGTAAAAAAGGTTTAGCAGAGAATGGTTTCGATCCATCGACCTCTGGGTTATGGGCCCAGCACGCTTCCGCTGCGCCACTCTGCTCCTGATAACAAAACTGCCATACCCACAACTTTTCAAAAGGACATGCGTTTAGGCACATTTAAAGTGCTCCTGTCATAAATTAGATCAGGTGAAAGATACAGAGTTTTTTAGCATAGAGTTGAGGCAACTTTTCTTCAAGTAGGAGAAGAGCATGTTTATAAGTGAAGCAGTCTTAGCAGAGGATGGTTTCAATCCATCGACCTCTGGGTTATGGGCCCAGCACGCTTCCGCTGCGCCACTCTGCTCGCCATAGCGAACTCCAATTCACAGGTGTTTTTAAAAGGACTTGTGTTTAGGCACACATGAAGAGCACATGTGTGAGCTTTTCTTCAAGTAAGAACAGAGCATGTTTATAAGTGAAGCAGTCTTAGCAGAGGATGGTTTCGATCCATCGACCTCTGGGTTATGGGCCCAGCACGCTTCCGCTGCGCCACTCTGCTCGCCATAGAAGAACTCCAATTCAAAGGTGTTTTCAAAAGGACTTGTGTTTAGGCACACATGAAGAGCACATGTGTGAGCTTTTCTTCAAGTAAGAACAGAGCATGTTTATAAGTGAAGCAGTCTTAGCAGAGGATGGTTTCGATCCATCGACCTCTGGGTTATGGGCCCAGCACGCTTCCGCTGCGCCACTCTGCTCCTGATAACAAAACTGCCATACCCACAACTTTTCAAAAGGACATGCGTTTACGCACATTTGAAGTGCTCCTGTCATAAATTAGATCAGGTGAAAGATACAGAGTTTTTTAGCATAGAGTTGAGGCAACTTTTCTTCAAGTAGGAGAAGAGCATGTTTATAAGTGAAGCAGTCTTAGCAGAGGATGGTTTCGATCCATTGACCTCTGGGTTATGGGCCCAGCACGCTTCCGCTGCGCCACTCTGCTCACCATAGAAGAACTCCAATTCACAGGTGTTTTTAAAAGGACTTGTGTTTAGGCACACATGAAGAGCACATGTGTGAGCTTTTCTTCAAGTAAGAACAGAGCATGTTTATAAGTGAAGCAGTCTTAGCAGAGGATGGTTTCGATCCATCGACCTCTGGGTTATGGGCCCAGCACGCTTCCGCTGCGCCACTCTGCTCGCCATAGCGAATTCCAATTCACAGGTGTTTTTAAAAGGACTTGTGTTTAGGCACACATGAAGAGCACATGTGTGAGCTTTTCTTCAAGTAAGAACAGAGCATGTTTATAAGTGAAGCAGTCTTAGCAGAGGATGGTTTCGATCCATCGACCTCTGGGTTATGGGCCCAGCACGCTTCCGCTGCGCCACTTTGCTCGCCATAGCGAATTCCAATTCACAGGTGTTTTTAAAAGGACTTGTGTTTAGGCACACATGAAGAGCACATGTGTGAGCTTTTCTTCAAGTAAGAACAGAGCATGTTTATAAGTGAAGCAGTCTTAGCAGAGGATGGTTTCGATCCATCGACCTCTGGGTTATGGGCCCAGCACGCTTCCGCTGCGCCACTCTGCTCCTGATAACAAAACTGCCATACCCACAACTTTTCAAAAGGACATGCGTTTAGGCACATTTGAAGTGCTCCTGTCATAAATTAGATCAGGTGAAAGATACAGAGTTTTTTAGCATAGAGTTGAGGCAACTTTTCTTCAAGTAGGAGAAGAGCATGTATTTAAGTAAAAAAGGTTTAGCAGAGGATGGTTTCGATCCATCGACCTCTGGGTTATGGGCCCAGCACGCTTCCGCAGCGCCACTCTGCTCGCCATAGAAGAACTCCAATTCACAGGTGTTTTTAAAAGGACTTGTGTTTAGGCACACATGAAGAGCACATGTGTGAGCTTTTCTTCAAGTAAGAACAGAGCATGTTTATAAGTGAAGCAGTCTTAGCAGAGGATGGTTTCGATCCATCGACCTCTGGGTTATGGGCCCAGCACGCTTCCGCTGCGCCACTCTGCTCCTGATAACAAAATTGCCATACCCTACTGTTTTCAAAAGGACATGCGTTTAGGCACACTTGAAGGGTTCTTTTGTCATCTATTAGAACATGTGAAAACTACAGAGGGTTTTAGCACACAGCTAAGGCAACTTTTCTCCAAGTGAAGCAGTCTTAGCAGAGGATGGTTTCGATCCATCGACCTCTGGGTTATGGGCCCAGCACGCTTCCGCTGCGCCACTCTGCTGTAAACCACCCCAGATGGGACTCGAACCCACAATCCCTGGCTTAGGAGGCCAGTGCCTTATCCATTAGGCCACTGGGGCTGTTAAAAAAACTGTGCTCATGTGCCCCCATTACTTTGGCTTCAGTGACAACAACAGCATCGGCATTTAAACAAGGCCAGCACACAAAGTAATCCGGATGAACGACTACTTCGACAGGCCACTGGGGCATGACTCGCTTGCCCCACTGATTCTCCATCTAATTCAGGTGGCTTAATCAATGAGTGGCTCAATCATTTGAAGTGCTCCTGTCATAAATTAGATCAGGTGAAAGATACAGAGTTTTTTAGCATAGAGTTGAGGCAACTTTTCTTCAAGTAGGAGAAGAGCATGTATTTAAGTAAAAAAGGTTTAGCAGAGGATGGTTTCGATCCATCGACCTCTGGGTTATGGGCCCAGCACGCTTCCGCAGCGCCACTCTGCTCGCCATAGAAGAACTCCAATTCACAGGTGTTTTCAAAAGGACTTGTGTTTAGGCACACATGAAGAGCACATGTGTGAGCTTTTCTTCAAGTAAGAACAGAGCATGTTTATAAGTGAAGCAGTCTTAGCAGAGGATGGTTTCGATCCATCGACCTCTGGGTTATGGGCCCAGCACGCTTCCGCTGCGCCACTCTGCTCCTGATAACAAAATTGCCATACCCTACTGTTTTCAAAAGGACATGCGTTTAGGCACACTTGAAGGGTTCTTTTGTCATCTATTAGATATTGTGAAAACTACAGAGGGTTTTAGCACACAGCTAAGGCAACTTTTCTCCAAGTGAAGCAGTCTTAGCAGAGGATGGTTTCGATCCATCGACCTCTGGGTTATGGGCCCAGCACGCTTCCGCTGCGCCACTCTGCTGTAAACCACCCCAGATGGGACTCGAACCCACAATCCCTGGCTTAGGAGGCCAGTGCCTTATCCATTAGGCCACTGGGGCTGTTAAAAAAACTGTGCTCATGTGCCCCCATTACTTTGGCTTCAGTGACAACAACAGCATCGGCATTTAAACAAGGCCAGCACACAAAGTAATCCGGATGAACGACTACTTCGACAGGCCACTGGGGCATGACTCGCTTGCCCCACTGATTCTCCATCTCATTCAGGTGGCTTAATCAATGAGTGGCTCAATCATTTGAAGTGCTCCTGTCATAAATTAGATCAGGTGAAAGATACAGAGTTTTTTAGCATAGAGTTGAGGCAACTTTTCTTCAAGTAGGAGAAGAGCATGTATTTAAGTAAAAAAGGTTTAGCAGAGAATGGTTTCGATCCATCGACCTCTGGGTTATGGGCCCAGCACGCTTCCGCTGCGCCACTCTGCTCCTGATAACAAAACTGCCATACCCACAACTTTTCAAAAGGACATGCGTTTAGGCACATTTGAAGTGCTCCTGTCATAAATTAGATCAGGTGAAAGATACAGAGTTTTTTAGCATAGAGTTGAGGCAACTTTTCTTCAAGTAGGAGAAGAGCATGTTTATAAGTGAAGCAGTCTTAGCAGAGGATGGTTTCAATCCATCGACCTCTGGGTTATGGGCCCAGCACGCTTCCGCTGCGCCACTCTGCTCGCCATAGCGAACTCCAATTCACAGGTGTTTTTAAAAGGACTTGTGTTTAGGCACACATGAAGAGCACATGTGTGAGCTTTTCTTCAAGTAAGAACAGAGCATGTTTATAAGTGAAGCAGTCTTAGCAGAGGATGGTTTCGATCCATCGACCTCTGGGTTATGGGCCCAGCACGCTTCCGCTGCGCCACTCTGCTCGCCATAGAAGAACTCCAATTCACAGGTGTTTTCAAAAGGACTTGTGTTTAGGCACACATGAAGAGCACATGTGTGAGCTTTTCTTCAAGTAAGAACAGAGCATGTTTATAAGTGAAGCAGTCTTAGCAGAGGATGGTTTCGATCCATCGACCTCTGGGTTATGGGCCCAGCACGCTTCCGCTGCGCCACTCTGCTCCTGATAACAAAGCTGCCATACCCACAACTTTTCAAAAGGACATGCGTTTAGGCACATTTGAAGTGCTCCTGTCATAAATTAGATCAGGTGAAAGATAGAGAGTTTTTTAGCATAGAGTTGAGGCAACTTTTCTTCAAGTAGGAGAAGAGCATGTTTATAAGTGAAGCAGTCTTAGCAGAGGATGGTTTCGATCCATTGACCTCTGGGTTATTGGCCCAGCACGCTTCCGCTGCGCCACTCTGCTCACCATAGAAGAACTCCAATTCACAGGTGTTTTTAAAAGGACTTGTGTTTAGGCACACATGAAGAGCACATGTGTGAGCTTTTCTTCAAGTAAGAACAGAGCATGTTTATAAGTGAAGCAGTCTTAGCAGAGGATGGTTTCGATCCATCGACCTCTGGGTTATGGGCCCAGCACGCTTCCGCAGCGCCACTCTGCTCGCCATAGAAGAACTCCAATTCACAGGTGTTTTTAAAAGGACTTGTGTTTAGGCACACATGAAGAGCACATGTGTGAGCTTTTCTTCAAGTAAGAACAGAGCATGTTTATAAGTGAAGCAGTCTTAGCAGAGGATGGTTTCGATCCATCGACCTCTGGGTTATGGGCCCAGCACGCTTCCGCTGCGCCACTCTGCTCCTGATAACAAAATTGCCATACCCTACTGTTTTCAAAAGGACATGCGTTTAGGCACACTTGAAGGGTTCTTTTGTCATCTATTAGAACATGTGAAAACTACAGAGGGTTTTAGCACACAGCTAAGGCAACTTTTCTCCAAGTGAAGCAGTCTTAGCAGAGGATGGTTTCGATCCATCGACCTCTGGGTTATGGGCCCAGCACGCTTCCGCTGCGCCACTCTGCTGTAAACCACCCCAGATGGGACTCGAACCCACAATCCCTGGCTTAGGAGGCCAGTGCCTTATCCATTAGGCCACTGGGGCTGTTAAAAAAACTGTGCTCATGTGCCCCCATTACTTTGGCTTCAGTGACAACAACAGCATCGGCATTTAAACAAGGCCAGCACACAAAGTAATCCGGATGAACGACTACTTCGACAGGCCACTGGGGCATGACTCGCTTGCCCCACTGATTCTCCATCTAATTCAGGTGGCTTAATCAATGAGTGGCTCAATCATTTGAAGTGCTCCTGTCATAAATTAGATCAGGTGAAAGATACAGAGTTTTTTAGCATAGAGTTGAGGCAACTTTTCTTCAAGTAGGAGAAGAGCATGTATTTAAGTGAAGCAGTCTTAGCAGAGGATGGTTTCGATCCATCGACCTCTGGGTTATGGGCCCAGCACGCTTCCGCTGCGCCACTCTGCTCCTGATAACAAAACTGCCATACCCACAACTTTTCAAAAGGACATGCGTTTAGGCACATTTGAAGTGCTCCTGTCATAAATTAGATCAGGTGAAAGATACAGAGTTTTTTAGCATAGAGTTGAGGCAACTTTTCTTCAAGTAGGAGAAGAGCATGTTTATAAGTGAAGCAGTCTTAGCAGAGGATGGTTTCGATCCATCGACCTCTGGGTTATGGGCCCAGCACGCTTCCGCTGCGCCACTCTGCTCGCCATAGCGAACTCCAATTAGCAGGTGTTTTTAAAAGGACTTGTGTTTAGGCACACATGAAGAGCACATGTGTGAGCTTTTCTTCAAGTAAGAACAGAGCATGTTTATAAGTGAAGCAGTCTTAGCAGAGGATGGTTTCGATCCATCGACCTCTGGGTTATGGGCCCAGCACGCTTCCGCTGCGCCACTCTGCTCCTGATAACAAAACTGCCATACCCACTACTTTTCAAAAAGGACATGCGTTAAGGCACATTTGAAGTGCTCCTGTCATAAATTAGATCAGGTGAAAGATACAGAGTTTTTTAGCATAGAGTTGAGGCAACTTTTCTTCAAGTAGGAGAAGAGCATGTATTTAAGTAAAAAAGGTTTAGCAGAGGATGGTTTCGATCCATCGACCTCTGGGTTATGGGCCCAGCACGCTTCCGCTGCGCCACTCTGCTCGCCATAGAAGAACTCCAATTCACAGGTGTTTTTAAAAGGACTTGTGTTTAGGCACACATGAAGAGCACATGTGTGAGCTTTTCTTCAAGTAAGAACAGAGCATGTTTATAAGTGAAGCAGTCTTAGCAGAGGATGGTTTCGATCCATCGACCTCTGGGTTATGGGCCCAGCACGCTTCCGCTGCGCCACTTTGCTCGCCATAGCGAATTCCAATTCACAGGTGTTTTTAAAAGGACTTGTGTTTAGGCACACATGAAGAGCACATGTGTGAGCTTTTCTTCAAGTAAGAACAGAGCATGTTTATAAGTGAAGCAGTCTTAGCAGAGGATGGTTTCGATCCATCGACCTCTGGGTTATGGGCCCAGCACGCTTCCGCTGCGCCACTCTGCTCCTGATAACAAAACTGCCATACCCACAACTTTTCAAAAGGACATGCGTTTAGGCACATTTGAAGTGCTCCTGTCATAAATTAGATCAGGTGAAAGATAC
>NC_137130.1:40377635-40390135 GCF_949319135.1 Squalius cephalus
AGGATGGTTTCGATCCATCGACCTCTGGGTTATGGGCCCAGCACGCTTCCGCTGCGCCACTCTGCTCCTGATAACAAAACTGCCATACCCACAACTTTTCAAAAGGACATGCGTTTAGGCACATTTGAAGTGCTCCTGTCATAAATTAGATCAGGTGAAAGATACAGAGTTTTTTAGCATAGAGTTGAGGCAACTTTTCTTCAAGTAGGAGAAGAGCATGTATTTAAGTAAAAAAGGTTTAGCAGAGGATGGTTTCGATCCATCGACCTCTGGGTTATGGGCCCAGCACGCTTCCGCTGCGCCACTCTGCTCGCCATAGAAGAACTCCAATTCACAGGTGTTTTTAAAAGGACTTGTGTTTAGGCACACATGAAGAGCACATGTGTGAGCTTTTCTTCAAGTAAGAACAGAGCATGTTTATAAGTGAAGCAGTCTTAGCAGAGGATGGTTTCGATCCATCGACCTCTGGGTTATGGGCCCAGCACGCTTCCGCTGCGCCACTTTGCTCGCCATAGCGAATTCCAATTCACAGGTGTTTTTAGAAGGACTTGTGTTTAGGCACACATGAAGAGCACATGTGTGAGCTTTTCTTCAAGTAAGAACAGAGCATGTTTATAAGTGAAGCAGTCTTAGCAGAGGATGGTTTCGATCCATCGACCTCTGGGTTATGGGCCCAGCACGCTTCCGCTGCGCCACTCTGCTCCTGATAACAAAACTGCCATACCCACAACTTTTCAAAAGGACATGCGTTTAGGCACATTTGAAGTGCTCCTGTCATAAATTAGATCAGGTGAAAGATACAGAGTTTTTTAGCATAGAGTTGAGGCAACTTTTCTTCAAGTAGGAGAAGAGCATGTATTTAAGTAAAAAAGGTTTAGCAGAGGATGGTTTCGATCCATCGACCTCTGGGTTATGGGCCCAGCACGCTTCCGCAGCGCCACTCTGCTCGCCATAGAAGAACTCCAATTCACAGGTGTTTTTAAAAGGACTTGTGTTTAGGCACACATGAAGAGCACATGTGTGAGCTTTTCTTCAAGTAAGAACAGAGCATGTTTATAAGTGAAGCAGTCTTAGCAGAGGATGGTTTCGATCCATCGACCTCTGGGTTATGGGCCCAGCACGCTTCCGCTGCGCCACTCTGCTCTTGATAACAAAATTGCCATACCCTACTGTTTTCAAAAGGACATGCGTTTAGGCACACTTGAAGGGTTCTTTTGTCATCTATTAGAACATGTGAAAACTACAGAGGGTTTTAGCACACAGCTAAGGCAACTTTTCTCCAAGTGAAGCAGTCTTAGCAGAGGATGGTTTCGATCCATCGACCTCTGGGTTATGGGCCCAGCACGCTTCCGCTGCGCCACTCTGCTGTAAACCACCCCAGACCCCTGGCTTAGGAGGCCAGTGCCTTATCCATTAGGCCACTGGGGCTGTTAAAAAAACTGTGCTCATGTGCCCCCATTACTTTGGCTTCAGTGACAACAACAGCATCGGCATTTAAACAAGGCCAGCACACAAAGTAATCCGGATGAACGACTACTTCGACAGGCCACTGGGGCATGACTCGCTTGCCCCACTGATTCTCCATCTAATTCAGGTGGCTTAATCAATGAGTGGCTCAATCATTTGAAGTGCTCCTGTCATAAATTAGATCAGGTGAAAGATACAGAGTTTTTTAGCATAGAGTTGAGGCAACTTTTCTTCAAGTAGGAGAAGAGCATGTATTTAAGTAAAAAAGGTTTAGCAGAGGATGGTTTCGATCCATCGACCTCTGGGTTATGGGCCCAGCACGCTTCCGCTGCGCCACTCTGCTCGCCATAGAAGAACTCCAATTCACAGGTGTTTTCAAAAGGACTTGTGTTTAGGCACACATGAAGAGCACATGTGTGAGCTTTTCTTCAAGTAAGAACAGAGCATGTTTATAAGTGAAGCAGTCTTAGCAGAGGATGGTTTCGATCCATCGACCTCTGGGTTATGGGCCCAGCACGCTTCCGCTGCGCCACTCTGCTCCTGATAACAAAATTGCCATACCCTACTGTTTTCAAAAGGACATGCGTTTAGGCACACTTGAAGGGTTCTTTTGTCATCTATTAGAACATGTGAAAACTACAGAGGGTTTTAGCACACAGCTAAGGCAACTTTTCTCCAAGTGAAGCAGTCTTAGCAGAGGATGGTTTCGATCCATCGACCTCTGGGTTATGGGCCCAGCACGCTTCCGCTGCGCCACTCTGCTGTAAACCACCCCAGATGGGACTCGAACCCACAATCCCTGGCTTAGGAGGCCAGTGCCTTATCCATTAGGCCACTGGGGCTGTTAAAAAAACTGTGCTCATGTGCCCCCATTACTTTGGCTTCAGTGACAACAACAGCATCGGCATTTAAACAAGGCCAGCACACAAAGTAATCCGGATGAACGACTACTTCGACAGGCCACTGGGGCATGACTCGCTTGCCCCACTGATTCTCCATCTAATTCAGGTGGCTTAATCAATGAGTGGCTCAATCATTTGAAGTGCTCCTGTCATAAATTAGATCAGGTGAAAGATACAGAGTTTTTTAGCATAGAGTTGAGGCAACTTTTCTTCAAGTAGGAGAAGAGCATGTATTTAAGTAAAAAAGGTTTAGCAGAGGATGGTTTCGATCCATCGACCTCTGGGTTATGGGCCCAGCACGCTTCCGCTGCGCCACTCTGCTCGCCATAGAAGAACTCCAATTCACAGGTGTTTTCAAAAGGACTTGTGTTTAGGCACACATGAAGAGCACATGTGTGAGCTTTTCTTCAAGTAAGAACAGAGCATGTTTATAAGTGAAGCAGTCTTAGCAGAGGATGGTTTCGATCCATCGACCTCTGGGTTATGGGCCCAGCACGCTTCCGCTGCGCCACTCTGCTCCTGATAACAAAATTGCCATACTCTACTGTTTTCAAAAGGACATGCGTTTAGGCACACTTGAAGGGTTCTTTTGTCATCTATTAGATATTGTGAAAACTACAGAGGGTTTTAGCACACAGCTAAGGCAACTTTTCTCCAAGTGAAGCAGTCTTAGCAGAGGATGGTTTCGATCCATCGACCTCTGGGTTATGGGCCCAGCACGCTTCCGCTGCGCCACTCTGCTGTAAACCACCCCAGATGGGACTCGAACCCACAATCCCTGGCTTAGGAGGCCAGTGCCTTATCCATTAGGCCACTGGGGCTGTTAAAAAAACTGTGCTCATGTGCCCCCATTACTTTGGCTTCAGTGACAACAACAGCATCGGCATTTAAACAAGGCCAGCACACAAAGTAATCCGGATGAACGACTACTTCGACAGGCCACTGGGGCATGACTCGCTTGCCCCACTGATTCTCCATCTCATTCAGGTGGCTTAATCAATGAGTGGCTCAATCATTTGAAGTGCTCCTGTCATAAATTAGATCAGGTGAAAGATACAGAGTTTTTTTAGCATAGAGTTGAGGCAACTTTTCTTCAAGTAGGAGAAGAGCATGTATTTAAGTAAAAAAGGTTTAGCAGAGGATGGTTTCGATCCATCGACCTCTGGGTTATGGGCCCAGCACACTTCCGCTGCGCCACTCTGCTCGCCATAGAAGAACTCCAATTCACAGGTGTTTTTAAAAGGACTTGTGTTTAGGCACACATGAAGAGCACATGTGTGAGCTTTTCTTCAAGTAAGAACAGAGCATGTTTATAAGTGAAGCAGTCTTAGCAGAGGATGGTTTCGATCCATCGACCTCTGGGTTATGGGCCCAGCACGCTTCCGCTGCGCCACTCTGCTCCTGATAACAAAACTGCCATACCCACAACTTTTCAAAAGGACATGCGTTTAGGCACATTTGAAGTGCTCCTGTCATAAATTAGATCAGGTGAAAGATACAGAGTTTTTTAGCATAGAGTTGAGGCAACTTTTCTTCAAGTAGGAGAAGAGCATGTATTTAAGTAAAAAAGGTTTAGCAGAGGATGGTTTCGATCCATCGACCTCTGGGTTATGGGCCCAGCACGCTTCCGCTGCGCCACTCTGCTCGCCATAGAAGAACTCCAATTCACAGGTGTTTTTAAAAGGACTTGTGTTTAGGCACACATGAAGAGCACATGTGTGAGCTTTTCTTCAAGTAAGAACAGAGCATGTTTATAAGTGAAGCAGTCTTAGCAGAGGATGGTTTCGATCCATCGACCTCTGGGTTATGGGCCCAGCACGCTTCCGCTGCGCCACTTTGCTCGCCATAGCGAATTCCAATTCACAGGTGTTTTTAGAAGGACTTGTGTTTAGGCACACATGAAGAGCACATGTGTGAGCTTTTCTTCAAGTAAGAACAGAGCATGTTTATAAGTGAAGCAGTCTTAGCAGAGGATGGTTTCGATCCATCGACCTCTGGGTTATGGGCCCAGCACGCTTCCGCTGCGCCACTCTGCTCCTGATAACAAAACTGCCATACCCACAACTTTTCAAAAGGACATGCGTTTAGGCACATTTGAAGTGCTCCTGTCATAAATTAGATCAGGTGAAAGATACAGATACTTTGGCTTCAGTGACAACAACAGCATCGGCATTTAAACAAGGCCAGCACACAAAGTAATCCGGATGAACGACTACTTCGACAGGCCACTGGGGCATGACTCGCTTGCCCCACTGATTCTCCATCTAATTCAGGTGGCTTAATCAATGAGTGGCTCAATCATTTGAAGTGCTCCTGTCATAAATTAGATCAGGTGAAAGATACAGAGTTTTTTAGCATAGAGTTGAGGCAACTTTTCTTCAAGTAGGAGAAGAGCATGTATTTAAGTAAAAAAGGTTTAGCAGAGGATGGTTTCGATCCATCGACCTCTGGGTTAAGGGCCCAGCACACTTCCGCTGCGCCACTCTGCTCGCCATAGAAGAACTCCAATTCACAGGTGTTTTTAAAAGGACTTGTGTTTAGGCACACATGAAGAGCACATGTGTGAGCTTTTCTTCAAGTAAGAACAGAGCATGTTTATAAGTGAAGCAGTCTTAGCAGAGGATGGTTTCGATCCATCGACCTCTGGGTTATGGGCCCAGCACGCTTCCGCTGCGCCACTCTGCTCCTGATAACAAAACTGCCATACCCACAACTTTTCAAAAGGACATGCGTTTAGGCATGAAGAGCATGTATTTAAGTAAAAAAGGTTTAGCAGAGGATGGTTTCGATCCATCGACCTCTGGGTTATGGGCCCAGCACGCTTCCGCTGCGCCACTCTGCTCGCCATAGAAGAACTCCAATTCACAGGTGTTTTTAAAAGGACTTGTGTTTAGGCACACATGAAGAGCACATGTGTGAGCTTTTCTTCAAGTAAGAACAGAGCATGTTTATAAGTGAAGCAGTCTTAGCAGAGGATGGTTTCGATCCATCGACCTCTGGGTTATGGGCCCAGCACGCTTCCGCTGCGCCACTCTGCTCCTGATAACAAAACTGCCATACCCACAACTTTTCAAAAGGACATGCGTTTAGGCACATTTGAAGTGCTCCTGTCATAAATTAGATCAGGTGAAAGATACAGAGTTTTTTAGCATAGAGTTGAGGCAACTTTTCTTCAAGTAGGAGAAGAGCATGTTTATAAGTGAAGCAGTCTTAGCAGAGGATGGTTTCGATCCATCGACCTATGGGTTATGGGCCCAGCACGCTTCCGCTGCGCCACTCTGCTCGCCATAGCAAACTCCAATTCACAGGTGTTTTTAAAAGGACTTGTGTTTAGGCACACATGAAGAGCACATGTGTGAGCTTTTCTTCAAGTAAGAACAGAGCATGTTTATAAGTGAAGCAGTCTTAGCAGAGGATGGTTTCGATCCATCGACCTCTGGGTTATGGGCCCAGCACGCTTCCGCTGCGCCACTCTGCTCCTGATAACAAAACTGCCATACCCACAACTTTTCAAAAGGACATGCGTTTAGGCACATTTGAAGTGCTCCTGTCATAAATTAGATCAGGTGAAAGATACAGAGTTTTTTAGCATAGAGTTGAGGCAACTTTTCTTCAAGTAGGAGAAGAGCATGTATTTAAGTAAAAAAGGTTTAGCAGAGGATGGTTTCGATCCATCGACCTCTGGGTTATGGGCCCAGCACGCTTCCGCTGCGCCACTCTGCTCGCCATAGAAGAACTCCAATTCACAGGTGTTTTTAAAAGGACTTGTGTTTAGGCACACATGAAGAGCACATGTGTGAGCTTTTCTTCAAGTAAGAACAGAGCATGTTTATAAGTGAAGCAGTCTTAGCAGAGGATGGTTTCGATCCATCGACCTCTGGGTTATGGGCCCAGCACGCTTCCGCTGCGCCACTTTGCTCGCCATAGCGAATTCCAATTCACAGGTGTTTTTAGAAGGACTTGTGTTTAGGCACACATGAAGAGCACATGTGTGAGCTTTTCTTCAAGTAAGAACAGAGCATGTTTATAAGTGAAGCAGTCTTAGCAGAGGATGGTTTCGATCCATCGACCTCTGGGTTATGGGCCCAGCACGCTTCCGCTGCGCCACTCTGCTCCTGATAACAAAACTGCCATACCCACAACTTTTCAAAAGGACATGCGTTTAGGCACATTTGAAGTGCTCCTGTCATAAATTAGATCAGGTGAAAGATACAGAGTTTTTTAGCATAGAGTTGAGGCAACTTTTCTTCAAGTAGGAGAAGAGCATGTATTTAAGTAAAAAAGGTTTAGCAGAGGATGGTTTCGATCCATCGACCTCTGGGTTATGGGCCCAGCACGCTTCCGCAGCGCCACTCTGCTCGCCATAGAAGAACTCCAATTCACAGGTGTTTTTAAAAGGACTTGTGTTTAGGCACACATGAAGAGCACATGTGTGAGCTTTTCTTCAAGTAAGAACAGAGCATGTTTATAAGTGAAGCAGTCTTAGCAGAGGATGGTTTCGATCCATCGACCTCTGGGTTATGGGCCCAGCACGCTTCCGCTGCGCCACTCTGCTCTTGATAACAAAATTGCCATACCCTACTGTTTTCAAAAGGACATGCGTTTAGGCACACTTGAAGGGTTCTTTTGTCATCTATTAGAACATGTGAAAACTACAGAGGGTTTTAGCACACAGCTAAGGCAACTTTTCTCCAAGTGAAGCAGTCTTAGCAGAGGATGGTTTCGATCCATCGACCTCTGGGTTATGGGCCCAGCACGCTTCCGCTGCGCCACTCTGCTGTAAACCACCCCAGACCCCTGGCTTAGGAGGCCAGTGCCTTATCCATTAGGCCACTGGGGCTGTTAAAAAAACTGTGCTCATGTGCCCCCATTACTTTGGCTTCAGTGACAACAACAGCATCGGCATTTAAACAAGGCCAGCACACAAAGTAATCCGGATGAACGACTACTTCGACAGGCCACTGGGGCATGACTCGCTTGCCCCACTGATTCTCCATCTAATTCAGGTGGCTTAATCAATGAGTGGCTCAATCATTTGAAGTGCTCCTGTCATAAATTAGATCAGGTGAAAGATACAGAGTTTTTTAGCATAGAGTTGAGGCAACTTTTCTTCAAGTAGGAGAAGAGCATGTATTTAAGTAAAAAAGGTTTAGCAGAGGATGGTTTCGATCCATCGACCTCTGGGTTATGGGCCCAGCACGCTTCCGCTGCGCCACTCTGCTCGCCATAGAAGAACTCCAATTCACAGGTGTTTTCAAAAGGACTTGTGTTTAGGCACACATGAAGAGCACATGTGTGAGCTTTTCTTCAAGTAAGAACAGAGCATGTTTATAAGTGAAGCAGTCTTAGCAGAGGATGGTTTCGATCCATCGACCTCTGGGTTATGGGCCCAGCACGCTTCCGCTGCGCCACTCTGCTCCTGATAACAAAATTGCCATACCCTACTGTTTTCAAAAGGACATGCGTTTAGGCACACTTGAAGGGTTCTTTTGTCATCTATTAGAACATGTGAAAACTACAGAGGGTTTTAGCACACAGCTAAGGCAACTTTTCTCCAAGTGAAGCAGTCTTAGCAGAGGATGGTTTCGATCCATCGACCTCTGGGTTATGGGCCCAGCACGCTTCCGCTGCGCCACTCTGCTGTAAACCACCCCAGATGGGACTCGAACCCACAATCCCTGGCTTAGGAGGCCAGTGCCTTATCCATTAGGCCACTGGGGCTGTTAAAAAAACTGTGCTCATGTGCCCCCATTACTTTGGCTTCAGTGACAACAACAGCATCGGCATTTAAACAAGGCCAGCACACAAAGTAATCCGGATGAACGACTACTTCGACAGGCCACTGGGGCATGACTCGCTTGCCCCACTGATTCTCCATCTAATTCAGGTGGCTTAATCAATGAGTGGCTCAATCATTTGAAGTGCTCCTGTCATAAATTAGATCAGGTGAAAGATACAGAGTTTTTTAGCATAGAGTTGAGGCAACTTTTCTTCAAGTAGGAGAAGAGCATGTATTTAAGTAAAAAAGGTTTAGCAGAGGATGGTTTCGATCCATCGACCTCTGGGTTATGGGCCCAGCACGCTTCCGCTGCGCCACTCTGCTCGCCATAGAAGAACTCCAATTCACAGGTGTTTTCAAAAGGACTTGTGTTTAGGCACACATGAAGAGCACATGTGTGAGCTTTTCTTCAAGTAAGAACAGAGCATGTTTATAAGTGAAGCAGTCTTAGCAGAGGATGGTTTCGATCCATCGACCTCTGGGTTATGGGCCCAGCACGCTTCCGCTGCGCCACTCTGCTCCTGATAACAAAATTGCCATACTCTACTGTTTTCAAAAGGACATGCGTTTAGGCACACTTGAAGGGTTCTTTTGTCATCTATTAGATATTGTGAAAACTACAGAGAGTTTTAGCACACAGCTAAGGCAACTTTTCTCCAAGTGAAGCAGTCTTAGCAGAGGATGGTTTCGATCCATCGACCTCTGGGTTATGGGCCCAGCACGCTTCCGCTGCGCCACTCTGCTGTAAACCACCCCAGATGGGACTCGAACCCACAATCCCTGGCTTAGGAGGCCAGTGCCTTATCCATTAGGCCACTGGGGCTGTTAAAAAAACTGTGCTCATGTGCCCCCATTACTTTGGCTTCAGTGACAACAACAGCATCGGCATTTAAACAAGGCCAGCACACAAAGTAATCCGGATGAACGACTACTTCGACAGGCCACTGGGGCATGACTCGCTTGCCCCACTGATTCTCCATCTCATTCAGGTGGCTTAATCAATGAGTGGCTCAATCATTTGAAGTGCTCCTGTCATAAATTAGATCAGGTGAAAGATACAGAGTTTTTTAGCATAGAGTTGAGGCAACTTTTCTTCAAGTAGGAGAAGAGCATGTATTTAAGTAAAAAAGGTTTAGCAGAGGATGGTTTCGATCCATCGACCTCTGGGTTATGGGCCCAGCACACTTGCGCTGCGCCACTCTGCTCGCCATAGAAGAACTCCAATTCACAGGTGTTTTTAAAAGGACTTGTGTTTAGGCACACATGAAGAGCACATGTGTGAGCTTTTCTTCAAGTAAGAACAGAGCATGTTTATAAGTGAAGCAGTCTTAGCAGAGGATGGTTTCGATCCATCGACCTCTGGGTTATGGGCCCAGCACGCTTCCGCTGCGCCACTCTGCTCCTGATAACAAAACTGCCATACCCACAACTTTTCAAAAGGACATGCGTTTAGGCACATTTGAAGTGCTCCTGTCATAAATTAGATCAGGTGAAAGATACAGAGTTTTTTAGCATAGAGTTGAGGCAACTTTTCTTCAAGTAGGAGAAGAGCATGTTTATAAGTGAAGCAGTCTTAGCAGAGGATGGTTTCGATCCATCGACCTCTGGGTTATGGGCCCAGCACGCTTCCGCTGCGCCACTCTGCTCGCCATAGCGAACTCCAATTCACAGGTGTTTTTAAAAGGACTTGTGTTTAGGCACACATGAAGAGCACATGTGTGAGCTTTTCTTCAAGTAAGAACAGAGCATGTTTATAAGTGAAGCAGTCTTAGCAGAGGATGGTTTCGATCCATCGACCTCTGGGTTATGGGCCCAGCACGCTTCCGCTGCGCCACTCTGCTCCTGATAACAAAACTGCCATACCCACTACTTTTCAAAAAGGACATGCGTTAAGGCACATTTGAAGTGCTCCTGTCATAAATTAGATCAGGTGAAAGATACAGAGTTTTTTAGCATAGAGTTGAGGCAACTTTTCTTCAAGTAGGAGAAGAGCATGTATTTAAGTAAAAAAGGTTTAGCAGAGGATGGTTTCGATCCATCGACCTCTGGGTTATGGGCCCAGCACGCTTCCGCTGCGCCACTCTGCTCGCCATAGAAGAACTCCAATTCACAGGTGTTTTTAAAAGGACTTGTGTTTAGGCACACATGAAGAGCACATGTGTGAGCTTTTCTTCAAGTAAGAACAGAGCATGTTTATAAGTGAAGCAGTCTTAGCAGAGGATGGTTTCGATCCATCGACCTCTGGGTTATGGGCCCAGCACGCTTCCGCTGCGCCACTTTGCTCGCCATAGCGAATTCCAATTCACAGGTGTTTTTAGAAGGACTTGTGTTTAGGCACACATGAAGAGCACATGTGTGAGCTTTTCTTCAAGTAAGAACAGAGCATGTTTATAAGTGAAGCAGTCTTAGCAGAGGATGGTTTCGATCCATCGACCTCTGGGTTATGGGCCCAGCACGCTTCCGCTGCGCCACTCTGCTCCTGATAACAAAACTGCCATACCCACAACTTTTCAAAAGGACATGCGTTTAGGCACATTTGAAGTGCTCCTGTCATAAATTAGATCAGGTGAAAGATACAGAGTTTTTTAGCATAGAGTTGAGGCAACTTTTCTTCAAGTAGGAGAAGAGCATGTTTATAAGTGAAGCAGTCTTAGCAGAGGATGGTTTCGATCCATCGACCTCTGGGTTATGGGCCCAGCACGCTTCCGCTGCGCCACTCTGCTCGCCATAGCAAACTCCAATTCACAGGTGTTTTTAAAAGGACTTGTGTTTAGGCACACATGAAGAGCACATGTGTGAGCTTTTCTTCAAGTAAGAACAGAGCATGTTTATAAGTGAAGCAGTCTTAGCAGAGGATGGTTTCGATCCATCGACCTCTGGGTTATGGGCCCAGCACGCTTCCGCTGCGCCACTCTGCTCCTGATAACAAAACTGCCATACCCACTACTTTTCAAAAGGACATGCGTTTAGGCACATTTGAAGTGCTCCTGTCATAAATTAGATCAGGTGAAAGATACAGAGTTTTTTAGCATAGAGTTGAGGCAACTTTTCTTCAAGTAGGAGAAGAGCATGTATTTAAGTAAAAAAGGTTTAGCAGAGGATGGTTTCGATCCATCGACCTATGGGTTATGGGCCCAGCACGCTTCCGCTGCGCCACTCTGCTCGCCATAGCAAACTCCAATTCACAGGTGTTTTTAAAAGGACTTGTGTTTAGGCACACATGAAGAGCACATGTGTGAGCTTTTCTTCAAGTAAGAACAGAGCATGTTTATAAGTGAAGCAGTCTTAGCAGAGGATGGTTTCGATCCATCGACCTCTGGGTTATGGGCCCAGCACGCTTCCGCTGCGCCACTCTGCTCCTGATAACAAAACTGCCATACCCACAACTTTTCAAAAGGACATGCGTTTAGGCACATTTGAAGTGCTCCTGTCATAAATTAGATCAGGTGAAAGATACAGAGTTTTTTAGCATAGAGTTGAGGCAACTTTTCTTCAAGTAGGAGAAGAGCATGTATTTAAGTAAAAAAGGTTTAGCAGAGGATGGTTTCGATCCATCGACCTCTGGGTTATGGGCCCAGCACGCTTCCGCTGCGCCACTCTGCTCGCCATAGAAGAACTCCAATTCACAGGTGTTTTTAAAAGGACTTGTGTTTAGGCACACATGAAGAGCACATGTGTGAGCTTTTCTTCAAGTAAGAACAGAGCATGTTTATAAGTGAAGCAGTCTTAGCAGAGGATGGTTTCGATCCATCGACCTCTGGGTTATGGGCCCAGCACGCTTCCGCTGCGCCACTTTGCTCGCCATAGCGAATTCCAATTCACAGGTGTTTTTAAAAGGACTTGTGTTTAGGCACACATGAAGAGCACATGTGTGAGCTTTTCTTCAAGTAAGAACAGAGCATGTTTATAAGTGAAGCAGTCTTAGCAGAGGATGGTTTCGATCCATCGACCTCTGGGTTATGGGCCCAGCACGCTTCCGCTGCGCCACTCTGCTCCTGATAACAAAACTGCCATACCCACAACTTTTCAAAAGGACATGCGTTTAGGCACATTTGAAGTGCTCCTGTCATAAATTAGATCAGGTGAAAGATACAGAGTTTTTTAGCATAGAGTTGAGGCAACTTTTCTTCAAGTAGGAGAAGAGCATGTATTTAAGTAAAAAAGGTTTAGCAGAGGATGGTTTCGATCCATCGACCTCTGGGTTATGGGCCCAGCACGCTTCCGCAGCGCCACTCTGCTCGCCATAGAAAAACTCCAATTCACAGGTGTTTTTAAAAGGACTTGTGTTTAGGCACACATGAAGAGCACATGTGTGAGCTTTTCTTCAAGTAAGAACAGAGCATGTTTATAAG
>NC_137130.1:40407635-40410135 GCF_949319135.1 Squalius cephalus
GACAACAACAGCATCGGCATTTAAACAAGGCCAGCACACAAAGTAATCCGGATGAACGACTACTTCGACAGGCCACTGGGGCATGACTCGCTTGCCCCACTGATTCTCCATCTAATTCAGGTGGCTTAATCAATGAGTGGCTCAATCATTTGAAGTGCTCCTGTCATAAATTAGATCAGGTGAAAGATACAGAGTTTTTTAGCATAGAGTTGAGGCAACTTTTCTTCAAGTAGGAGAAGAGCATGTATTTAAGTAAAAAAGGTTTAGCAGAGGATGGTTTCGATCCATCGACCTCTGGGTTATGGGCCCAGCACGCTTCCGCTGCGCCACTCTGCTCGCCATAGAAGAACTCCAATTCACAGGTGTTTTCAAAAGGACTTGTGTTTAGGCACACATGAAGAGCACATGTGTGAGCTTTTCTTCAAGTAAGAACAGAGCATGTTTATAAGTGAAGCAGTCTTAGCAGAGGATGGTTTCGATCCATCGACCTCTGGGTTATGGGCCCAGCACGCTTCCGCTGCGCCACTCTGCTCCTGATAACAAAATTGCCATACCCTACTGTTTTCAAAAGGACATGCGTTTAGGCACACTTGAAGGGTTCTTTTGTCATCTATTAGAACATGTGAAAACTACGGAGGGTTTTAGCACACAGCTAAGGCAACTTTTCTCCAAGTGAAGCAGTCTTAGCAGAGGATGGTTTCGATCCATCGACCTCTGGGTTATGGGCCCAGCACGCTTCCGCTGCGCCACTCTGCTGTAAACCACCCCAGATGGGACTCGAACCCACAATCCCTGGCTTAGGAGGCCAGTGCCTTATCCATTAGGCCACTGGGGCTGTTAAAAAAACTGTGCTCATGTGCCCCCATTACTTTGGCTTCAGTGACAACAACAGCATCGGCATTTAAACAAGGCCAGCACACAAAGTAATCCGGATGAACGACTACTTCGACAGGCCACTGGGGCATGACTCGCTTGCCCCACTGATTCTCCATCTAATTCAGGTGGCTTAATCAATGAGTGGCTCAATCATTTGAAGTGCTCCTGTCATAAATTAGATCAGGTGAAAGATACAGAGTTTTTTAGCATAGAGTTGAGGCAACTTTTCTTCAAGTAGGAGAAGAGCATGTATTTAAGTAAAAAAGGTTTAGCAGAGGATGGTTTCGATCCATCGACCTCTGGGTTATGGGCCCAGCACGCTTCCGCTGCGCCACTCTGCTCGCCATAGAAGAACTCCAATTCACAGGTGTTTTCAAAAGGACTTGTGTTTAGGCACACATGAAGAGCACATGTGTGAGCTTTTCTTCAAGTAAGAACAGAGCATGTTTATAAGTGAAGCAGTCTTAGCAGAGGATGGTTTCGATCCATCGACCTCTGGGTTATGGGCCCAGCACGCTTCCGCTGCGCCACTCTGCTCCTGATAACAAAATTGCCATACCCTACTGTTTTCAAAAGGACATGCGTTTAGGCACACTTGAAGGGTTCTTTTGTCATCTATTAGATATTGTGAAAACTACAGAGGGTTTTAGCACACAGCTAAGGCAACTTTTCTCCAAGTGAAGCAGTCTTAGCAGAGGATGGTTTCGATCCATCGACCTCTGGGTTATGGGCCCAGCACGCTTCCGCTGCGCCACTCTGCTGTAAACCACCCCAGATGGGACTCTAACCCACAATCCCTGGCTTAGGAGGCCAGTGCCTTATCCATTAGGCCACTGGGGCTGTTAAAAAAACTGTGCTCATGTGCCCCCATTACTTTGGCTTCAGTGACAACAACAGCATCGGCATTTAAACAAGGCCAGCACACAAAGTAATCCGGATGAACGACTACTTCGACAGGCCACTGGGGCATGACTCGCTTGCCCCACTGATTCTCCATCTCATTCAGGTGGCTTAATCAATGAGTGGCTCAATCATTTGAAGTGCTCCTGTCATAAATTAGATCAGGTGAAAGATACAGAGTTTTTTAGCATAGAGTTGAGGCAACTTTTCTTCAAGTAGGAGAAGAGCATGTATTTAAGTAAAAAAGGTTTAGCAGAGGATGGTTTCGATCCATCGACCTCTGGGTTATGGGCCCAGCACACTTCCGCTGCGCCACTCTGCTCGCCATAGAAGAACTCCAATTCACAGGTGTTTTTAAAAGGACTTGTGTTTAGGCACACATGAAGAGCACATGTGTGAGCTTTTCTTCAAGTAAGAACAGAGCATGTTTATAAGTGAAGCAGTCTTAGCAGAGGATGGTTTCGATCCATCGACCTCTGGGTTATGGGCCCAGCACGCTTCCGCTGCGCCACTCTGCTCCTGATAACAAAACTGCCATACCCACAACTTTTCAAAAGGACATGCGTTTAGGCACATTTGAAGTGCTCCTGTCATAAATTAGATCAGGTGAAAGATACAGAGTTTTTTAGCATAGAGTTGAGGCAACTTTTCTTCAAGTAGGAGAAGAGCATGTTTATAAGTGAAGCAGTCTTAGCAGAGGATGGTTTCGATCCATCGACCTCTG
>NC_137130.1:40432635-40437635 GCF_949319135.1 Squalius cephalus
CCATAGAAGAACTCCAATTCACAGGTGTTTTCAAAAGGACTTGTGTTTAGGCACACATGAAGAGCACATGTGTGAGCTTTTCTTCAAGTAAGAACAGAGCATGTTTATAAGTGAAGCAGTCTTAGCAGAGGATGGTTTCGATCCATCGACCTCTGGGTTATGGGCCCAGCACGCTTCCGCTGCGCCACTCTGCTCCTGATAACAAAACTGCCATACCCACTACTTTTCAAAAGGACATGCGTTAGGGCACACTTGAAGGGTTCTTTTGTCATCTATTAGAACATGTGAAAACTACAGAGGGTTTTAGCACACAGCTAAGGCAACTTTTCTCCAAGTAGGAACAGAGCACGTACATAAGTGAAGCAGTCTTAGCAGAGAATGGTTTCGATCCATCGACCTCTGGGTTATGGGCCCAGCACGCTTTCGCTGCGCCACTCTGCTGTAAACCACCCCAGATGGGACTCGAACCCACAATCCCTGGCTTAGGAGGCCAGTGCCTTATCCATTAGGCCACTGGGACTATTAAAAAACCTGTGCTCATGTGCCCCCATTACTTTGGCTTCAGTGACAACAACAGCATCGGCATTTAAACAAGGCCTGATAACAAAGCTGCCATACCCACAACTTTTCAAAAGGACATGCGTTTAGGCACATTTGAAGTGCTCCTGTCATAAATTAGTTCAGGTGAAAGATAAAGAGTTTTTTAGCATAGAGTTGAGGCAACTTTTCTTCAAGTAGGAGAAGAGCATGTATTTAAGTAAAAAAGGTTTAGCAGAGGATGGTTTCGATCCATCGACCTCTGGGTTATGGGCCCAGCACGCTTCCGCTGCGCCACTCTGCTGTAAACCACCCCAGATGGGACTCGAACCCACAATCCCTGGCTTAGGAGGCCAGTGCCTTATCCATTAGGCCACTGGGGCTGTTAAAATAACTGTGCTCATGTGCCCCCATTACTTTGGCTTCAGTGACAACAACAGCATCGGCATTTAAACAAGGCCAGCACACAAAGTAATCCGGATGAACGACTACTTCGACAGGCCACTGGGGCATGACTCGCTTGCCCTATTGATTCTCCATCTCATTCAGGTGGCTTAATCAATGAGGCGTTTGAATAGGGCATACACACAGATTTTCTGAACGAACAAGCGGGATGTGGAAGTTGCTCTTTATTTGGGATAATATTTTGAATTTATTTTGAATTTGAATTTATTTTATTTGATCAGGGACAATGCACAAACAACATTAGTCTAAAAAAGAAGAGATGTCATGTGCCAGGTTATAGCAAAAAATGCTAATTTCCACCTGCAGTCCCTGGACAGGTTGATATTATACTTACAAAAATTCATAAAATATATACAGAATAATACATAGAAGCATTACTTCACTCACATCATAAAAACACTATGCACTTAAGAAATCTATCACTCATTCACTCACAATTTACATCATTCATATCACAGTCATTCAGTGCGTACAGATTTGCTTTGATAATAACCATTGTTTGGTCAGGCGTGTAAAAGTACTATAATTTGTGCATGAAATAATTTCGTTTGGAAGAGTGTTCCAAAGGCTCACTGCTTTATAAGAGAACGATTGTTGACCATATGTGGTTCTACGTCTTGGAACGCTGCACTCTCCTCTGGCTGTCGACCGTGTGGCTCTAGAAATTTTCTCCGAATTTAGTGTGACAAATTTTCTCAAAGGAGGAGCAGCGATATTATGGATAATTTTAAATAGAGCAGAAATTTGATTATATTTAATGAGGTTTTCAAAACTCAATATATTATATTTACTTTGTACTTTACAATGATGGTACTGGCGAGGCTTTTTATCATGAATTTTTATGGCCCTTTTATATAACGATTCAAGTAATTTTAACGATGTTTTACACGCCTGAGACCAACTAGACATGCAATACAGAAGATGTGGGACAATCATAGTATTAAGGTATATATTTGAGGCTTCCCTAGTTAATGAATTTCTGATATGTTTATAGTTCATCAAATTAAATTTCAATCTATTACCAAGTTTTTTTATGTGACTTTTAAAACCAAGGTTCGAATCAAGTATTAGACCTAAATATTTTGTTTCATTTACATTTTTAATTTTTTGTCCATTAACTTGAATTTCTTGAGTTAGTTGTAATTTACGTTTATTTGAAAAAAACATTGAGACCGTTTTATCTACGTTTAAAGTCAGACAGGACGTCTGCAACCATTCTGCCACTTTTTGCATCTCTTTTGATAATTTGTCAGCAACCTCCAGCTCGTTTTCCCCAGAAGTGAAGATCACCGTATCATCAGCGTACATGATTACGTCAACGTCCGAACACACTCTAGGGAGGTCATTTATATAGATGCTAAAAAGCAAGGGTCCCAAAATAGACCCTTGTGGCACTCCCATCGAGGTGGCTCTAAACGCAGATTGGATGTTATTCACTTGTACACACTGATGTCGGTCGCTCAAATAAGATCTTATCCAGTTCTGGGTGTGCTCAGAGAGACTATATTGATTTAATTTACTGTAGAGTATCTGGTGATTGACAGTATCAAAAGCTTTACGCAGATCAAGGAAGACTGCTCCCACCACCCTTCCCTGATCCACATATGCCCTGATAGTTTCCAGGAAATAGCAACAGGCAGAGTCTGTCGAGTATTTCCGTCTGAAACCAAATTGCATTGGATTTAAAAGAGCTTGTGAGTCAAAATGGGTGGTAAGTTGCTCCGCCACCGTCTTCTCGAGCACTTTTGACGCAACTGGGAGGATGCTTATTGGACGATAATTGTTCATGTCATGTTTGTTTCCAGACTTAAATATAGGGGTGACAATCGCCGGTTTTAGGACTGCTGGAAAAATACCCTCACTAATCGATTGATTGATCATTATTGTCAACGGATCAGAGAAGATGTCCTTATATTGTTTCAGAAAAGAAGTATCAAGTCCATAAATATATTTTGCTTTGCTGCTGTTTAGGTCAGTAATTATTTTTTCAACTTTAGTTTTAGTTATTGAGCTAAGATTAAAATCAGATTCGTCACTGATTATGAGAGGGGGATGAACAATTTGAAAATTGTGAGCCAGTTTTTGGACAATGTTTAAAAAATATTCATTAAAATTCGTTGCTATTGCCAAAGAATCATCAATAATTTTTCCATTAATATTGAGACGAATATTTTCACATTTTGACTTTTCTTTTCCAATCAATTTATCAATAGTTTTCCATATCATTCTACTATTACCTTGTGCATTTCTAATGATTTCAAGAAAAAAACTGGCTTTGGCCTTTCTAAGCTCAGCTGTAACTTTATTTCTTTGACTTGTAAAGGCAAATCGATCCGTTGTTAGTCCTGATTTTATAAATGTTTTTAGCGCCACATCTCGCTTTTTCATCATATCCCAAATAATTTTGTTGAACCATGGCAGATTTCGTTTTGCATGTCGCTTTCTTTGCTTATTTTTTGTATATTTGCTTATGATGTTATTTACAGCAAACATAAGATCACGACAGCCCTGTTCACAAGATTTTTTCTCCAGGATGTCTGCCCACTTTGTTTGTTTTAAATCTTTTTCAACCAGTTGTAAATCTTTCTTTGGAATGAATGCGATACACATTTTACTATTCATTGGATTTTCGTTCTTACACCTTGTTTTTATCAATTTTCTAGCTACTAGGATTAAATTGTGATCAGACATGCCTGTGATTAGATTATAAGTTTTAATTATTCTCTCGGGTTTATTTGTCAGTATTAAATCTATTAAGGTTTGAGAAGATCTTGTTATACGAGTTGGTTTACTTAATAGTTGTGTCATTTGAAAAGATTTTGTTATTTCTTTAAGTTTGTTTCTACATGATTTCTCAAACCAATTTAAATTATAGTCACCTAAAAGAATGACTTCTTTTCCATCACATTGTTTAAGTAAGTTACCAAGAGACATAAAGAAATCATTAGTAGCTTTAGGAGGTCGATAAATTGCTAATACACAGAAAGTCATTTGAGGAGATAAAGTAATAGTAGTCCCCACACACTCCAAGTTACAATCACTGATGTCCAGTTGTTTACTTTGGATGTGATCTTTTACGTAAATCAGCACACCGCCGCCTTTACCCTTGTTTCTGTCGCGTCTATACAAGGTGTATCCCGACACTTTCACTATAGAAGAGGGGATAGTAGGAGTCAACCAAGTTTCCGTTAAGCAAAGATAGTCAAGATTTGAGTCCATTAACAAATGTTCAATCTGCTCAGTCTTTGAAACAATGCTGCGGATGTTTAAATGTCCTCCGAAAATGCCCTTCGGCTTTATTTTCGGGTTCCATAGCACGCTCGCGTGATTCACAGTCTGAAACAGTTTCATTTGCTGCTGTTTAAGTAAGGCGGCAGTATTTGCAATTGCTGCTGGCTTAGCGTGGATCACTGATGTTAATATTTTCTCAGGAATGAACTTAGGAGCAGAGTTTGTCAGGGGGTTACCTCGTTTTCCCACGCTGAAGCCTTGAATATGGGTCAACGGCGCTTCCACCCCATGAATGGGAACAGCTGATTGTAGAGCGTCCACACGATCTTGATAATCCACAGGCCCGGGGTTTAGATGAATATCCCCACATAGAAGCAAAACCGTGCAGAGAAAGACAGAATATCCTCGAGTCCGACTTGCTGGTACCGTCCCTCTGGAGCAGCGCCGCTCGCGCAGCGCGCTACGGGTGCATGCTCGCCCGTCATTTAAAACGTTTGAGTATATGGTGTATTGGCACCATGAAGCAAATGGCATTGGCACGACTATATTTGCTAGTGCCGTGGCCTGCAGCAAAGTATGGCGTTCGCGTTCACGAGTTCCCCACAATTGTGTCAGTAGGAGAAACAACACATACAGAGTTACCCGGAGATGTAATGAGTTCTCTGTTTTAGTGCGTGAATTCCACTAAATACATGTATAATACTTTTCCTCAAGTAGGAGAAAAGCATGTATTTAAGTAAAAAAGGTTTAGCAGAGGATGGTTTCGA
>NC_137130.1:43445135-43605635 GCF_949319135.1 Squalius cephalus
ACTCGATTGGGATGTTCTCTTTTGTTCTGGGCGGCAAGTGCAGTAACTGTAACATCCGGCATATTTTGTAGTATTAAACACATATTTATACCGACTTCATCAGGCTCCGAAAATTCTTCACAAAGAACACAAAGAATGGCCTTCTCAGCTGCCATAGTTGCAACTCTTGCGTCATCAGAACAGTGTGTTCAACGCATCACCGTTTCTGTTTAAAAAACATTGTGCAACGTTTTGTCGGGGCTGAACGCAGCCCAGGCCATTGTGTTCCAGTTAATTTGTTTCACCACTCTACAGGCATGACCAACATACGGTAGTAAGTTGATGACCAGTTAATTCGAGCTGCAGAAAGTCGGGTTGGACGAGCTCTCTGGACAATACATCGACCATACCATGATATGCGCAAATAAAATGCAGAAATCAAATTTCGCATTTTTGTCAAACGGAAAAAAAAGGTGTATGTCAATTATTTGATTTTCAATTAAATAAGCATTGTATATAAGGAAAATAAGTTTGTACGTGAATATTTTTTCACCAGTATAAAAACAAATAAAGAAGTTTTTCGTTTTTCAATTACGAGTTAAAAAAGGAAAAAGGAATGGATGAAAAAGTACACAGACCCAACAGCAAAACAAAAACCCATTATTGCATTTCCATGACTTTCCAAAAGAGAAAAAAACAAAGATAGGGCCAGTTTTTCTATTCCACTGCACTACTTTTCTTCCTGGTTTGGCTGGTTTGACTGGTGCGCAGTTTTTCTATTCCACTGTGCTGCTTTTTCATTGTTGTTCAACGTTATAGGGTGTGTTCAGATTTAGAACTTTTGGAGTTCAATAAAGAACTTCAAAGTGAATTTCTAACTATCAAAAATGTTAAAAGTTGAACTTACAGGTACTACAATGATCCACTGGTTATTTGGAAGTTCTTTTTAGAACCTTTGCAGGGTTCATATTAGAACCTGTGTGTAGATAAGGTTTGTTCATGAACCTTTTCTGAGATGATTGGATTCAACTGCGAGTTCAAGTGACACAGTCTGTACCCCTGACCGACCCGCACATTTCTATTGCATCTATAGATGGACGTGTTTGATCAGTGCGCTCGTGTCTCAGATCTTTTCCAGTGTCTCCTTCATGATACGGTGAAAACTAAAAACACAGTGCTCGAGTTAAAATAAAAATAAGTTAATGTGAAATTAATTCTGAATTCGAATGAGTAAATTCACGGCCACGCTCAAACTTTGCATAAGATTAAAAACGAAAAAGATGTGACGTTTAACTAAAGTAAAGTCAATTTGCTGTGATTGAATGGTTAAATCATCGAAGGTCAGCAGCGACGGTGGTCTGATTCGGTCCATGAACTTTTGCGTCCATTCCTTTTTTAACCATGGCAAGAAAAACAAATCAAGAACGGTTGTTGTATTTTTAAATGCTATGTTGAATTCCAAAATGTTCAATAAAACCGTATATACACAAATCTTATGCGCACAAAATAAATCAATTGATTTCTTTTAAGACTTTTGTTTATTACGTTTTGTATAGTTATGAAAAATGTAAATATAGACTAATTAAAGTTGATTAAAATATCAATTTACTAGTTTTATTTACTAGTTTTCTTTTGCTGAATTAGAAATAATGTTTCTCCTGCACTTTTGAGAGCCATGTCTGTGGAAACATGATAATACATGACTTGATTATAAAACTGAAATGCCATTCCTGAACATTGCTGTCCCAACATGCTGACGGAAGAGATTTCTCCCCTCTTGCTCATGTTAAAAACTCAACACATTCTCACTCACACAATTTCTCAATATAAAACAATATGAAACACCCAACAGCCGCGGCCCCACCCTGCAGCGCAGGTATAAACAGGAAGCGGGCGCACGCACACATTCGGAGCCGAGATTTTGCTTTCAATTTCGAACTCTACAGGAAAAGACTGCCTTTGAGAACGAGAAGAGGACTCTCTTTGTGTTGGTGTGATGGCGCGATCTGCGGTGGCCGCGAGCATTGCAGCTCACAACTGCTGTTTTCACAGCACTATTGTTCTGTGTCTGTGTGTGTCAGTTCGGTGGGCGTTTCCCTGTGTGCTCATTCACACCGCGGCTACCCCTGGGTGCCTCAGCACTGAGAGAGTTATTTTTCTTTTTTTTTCTTTTTCACGAAAAGAGCAACACAAGCGTGACCCTGCGTCATTTTCAAGATGTCATTTCGCTTGTGCGTTTCTGGATGCCGTCGTTCCCTGGCTCCAGCAGATGGCCACAGTAGTTGCCTCTCGTGTTTGGGCATTCAACACGCTGAGGCAGCTTTTGTGTATAGTTCATGTTCCCATTGCGGAAATATGGCTATCTCAGCGCTTAGATCGAGACTCGCTTACCTCAAGGGAGGTGCAGTCCCCTTGCCTATGCCCCGATCTAGCGTTTATTCTGCCCCGCAGAATAGACCTACTTCGTTGCATGACCAGGGTGATCTGAGGATTACCGTGAGGGCTTCCCCGTCGAGTCAACCTCCGCGGGCCCCTCACACCTCACAAGCGCTGTTGCCATTGGAGTCCCTTAGCGAACGTCTTGGCCCTTCTCCGGAACGACCAACCGTCTCCTTTGGGGCTCCTCCTGACGTCCAGATGTTGATCGCAGCATCAGAGGGGGAGCTTCAGTCCTCTGGAGATGACGACTCGGCTGCGTTGCCCCCCTCGGGGCGTGTAGCGTTGTCCGAGACCGATCCAGAATGGGCGGCTATGCTTTCCCGGGCCTCTGAGAAGGTTGGGCTTGCGTGGAACCCTCCACCACGTCCCGAACCTTCTCGGTTGGACGATTGGTTTCTCGGGGCGGGCCGTGCTGGTTCTCAGTGCACCGCCGCGGTACCTTTCTTTCCGGAGGTGCTTGAGGAGCTTCCTAGGACGTGGAAGGCACCGTGTAGTGCCCAAAGCCGAACACAGGGACATGGTGCTCAGTCACCTCTGCCACTTAGGGCTTCGGGTCAACTGGGAAAAGAGCAAACTCGCCCCCGGGCAGAGGATCTCTTTTCTCGGTATGGAGTTGGACTCGATCAACATGACAGCGTGCTTCACCGAGGCCCGTGTCCAGTCAGTGTTGAACTGCGTGAGCACACTCAGACGCAGAACAGCGGCACCACTGAAACTTTTTCAGAGGCTCCTGGGGCATCTGCAGCCGCGGTTACGCCACTCGGATTGCTTCATATGAGGCCGCTCCAACACTGGCTCCACGATCGAGTCCCGAGATGGGTGTGGCAGAGCGGTTCGTGCCGGGTCCAAGTGACTCCGCACTGTCGCCAAACTCTCAGCTTGTGGTCTGACCCTTCGTTATAGGGCGGCAGTGGCTCAGTGGTTCATGTAGATTGTCTACAAACCGGAAGGTTGGTGGTTCAATCCTCGGTTCCACCTGACCAAGTGTCGAGGTGTCCTTGAGCAAGACACCTAACCCCAGCTGCTCCCGACGTGCTGGATCGCCTTGCATGGCTGACACCGCCGTCGGTGTATGAATGAGTGAGTGAATGGGTGAATGTGAGGCAATATTGTAAAGCGCTTTGGTGGCCATTGGGTCTGTGAAAGCGCTATATAAATGCAGTCCATTTACCATTTACCATTCGTTCCTGCGGGCAGGTGTTCCCCTGGAATAAGTGTCCAGGCACTCTGTGGTCTCCACGGATGCCTCTGCCACCGGCTGGGGGGTCACGTACAACGGGCATGCAGCTTCAGGTCTGTGGACGGGGCCTCAACTGCATTGGCACATCAACTGCCTTGAGTTGTTAGCAGTACGTCTTGCGCTGAACCGCTTTAAAACGCTATTACTAGGCAAGCACGTATTGGTCCGTACGGACAGCACTGCGACCATTGCTTACATCAATCTCTAATTGATGGTAATCTCTACGCTTCCGCCGCATGTCACAACTCGCCCGCCATCTCCTCCTCTAGAGTCAGAAGCATCTGAGGTCGCTTTGTGCCGTTTACATTCCAGGCCTGCTCAACCGTGCAGCCGACGAGCTCTCATGGCAGCAGGTGCTAACGGGAGAATGGCGACTCCATCCCCAGGTGGTCCAGATGATTTTCAGGCACTTCGGGACTGCACAGGTAGATCTATTTGCAGCCACGGACACGTCTCAATGCCAGTTGTTCTATTCCCTGACCGAGGGGACCCTCGGCATGGATGCTCTGGCACACAGCTGGCCCCGGGGCCTACGCAAGTATGTGTTTCCCCCAGTGAGCTTTCTTGCACAGACCTTGTGCAAAGTCAGGGAGGACGAGGAGCAGGTCTTGCTAGTTGCACTGTATTGGCCCAACCTGGAACCTGGTTCCTGGAACCAGTGCTCCTCGCGACAGCTCCTCGCGACAGCCCCTCCCAGGCCCATCCCTCTGAGAGAGGACCTGCTCTCTCAGAGACTGGGCACCCTATGGCACCCGCGTCCAGACCTCTGGAAACTCCATGTCTGGTCCCTAGACAGGACGCGGAGGTTCTAGGTGACCTACCCCCTGCGGTAGTTCACACCATCACTTCAGCTAGAGCCCCCTCTAGAAGGCGCCTCTATACGTTGAAGTGGAACCTGTTTGTTGAGGTTCTCACGAGGAGAACTCCCGATCTTGCTCGATCAGAGCCGTGCTTTCCTTCCTGCAAGAAGGGCTGGAGCGAAGGCTGTCTCCCTCCACCCTTAAAGTGTATGTTGCCACGATTGCCGCACATCACGATGCTGTTGATGGTAAGTCTTTGGGAAGGCACGACCTGATCGTCAGGTTCCTGAGGCGAGATAGGACTAAAGAATCTTTCTTGTCATTAATCTCAATTACGGTAGCACTATGTGTACCAACTGCTACTGACGTTGGGGTCCCTAGAAAGTCATAAGTTAGTCTGGTTGGAGCTTTCTTTAGTCTCAGAGGTCGAGTTGTCTTGTCAGGGCTTTCTGTTATACCGTTTAGTCTCTCAGCTATTTCGTCTGACGTTTGTATTTCAGTGTCTCTTTCTTGTGTCACAATTTCTGCAGTCACATTTTGTACCAAATGGTCATCCTCCTCCACTGCGGCAGGTTCTTCAGCTGTCTCATCCATTTCTGAGTTACTTGTCAAGACAGCCAGATCCAAATCCAGATTAAAAGGCTCACAGTGATCAATGTTTTGAGGTTCTGGTCCTAGTAACTCTCGTGGTACATAACAGTCATGCCATACACCCATCTCATCATCTTCGGAGTCAGATGTTACCTCCATCTTATCCTGTTCGGGCGCTGGTAAGCAAGGAGTATCATAATTCTCTTTTCTCTTTGCTTTGAGCCGCCTGCTGGCTCTCCTTCGTTTCGGGGGCTCCTTGTTCATCTCAGGCCGCAGCTGCACCTCCTGTCCGATCGGCAGAATGTGATTGCGGTGCAGTATCTTTTCAGAGCCATGTCCACTCTCTGGCTTCAGTTTGAACACGGGCAAACCAGGCAGTTGACTCTCCACAATGTATGGAGTATCTTTCCACCGATCAGCAAGCTTGTGCTTCCCTTGTAAACCCAGGTTTTGGATCAAGACCCTGTCCCCGGAATCTAATGGACAGAAACGAACTCTCTGATTATAGCGTTGCTTGTTCCCTTCATTTTTCTTCTCTGCCATCCTCCCAGCCAACTGATAGGCAGCTTAGAGCTCACGTTTCATGTTTTTGACATACCTCAAGTAGGATTTTGTGGAGGTGCCGTCACTTGAGACCCCGAATGTCACGTCTACTGGCAGCCTGGCTTCCCGTCCAAACATTAGAAAATATGGAGAATAGCCTGTTGACTCATTCACTGTGCAATTGTACGCATGTACAAGATGGCTGAGATGTTTACTCCATTTACTTTTGTCTTGTGTTTCCAAAGTTCCAAGCATGTCGAGAAGAGTTCTATTAAAAGCGCTCAGGCTGTGGATCACCCTGAGGGTGATAGGGAGTGGACCTGGATTTCTTTATGCCAAGCATGCTCAACAGTTCATGGATAAGGCGACTCTCGAAATCCCTGCCCTGATCTGAGTGCACCCTTCTTGGCAAACCATAGTGGACAATGTACTGTTCCCACAGAACCTTAGCGACAGTCGATGCCTTTTGATCTTTAGTTGCAAAAGCTTGAGCGTATCTCATGTAATGATCTGTAACTACGAGCACATTGCAGATATTTCTGGAGTCAGGCTCAATCGTCAGAAAATCCATACAGACGAGATCCATCGGTCCGTCACTGTTAAGATGCGACAACTCAGCAACTCTTTTAGGCAGCGTCTTCCTCTGGATACACCTCAGACAGCTCTTGCAGTACCGTTCAACCTGAACTTTCATGCGAGGCCAGTAAAACCTGTCTCGTATCAGGCCGTATGTCTTGTCAAACCCCAAATGGCCCGATTGGTCATGCAACGACTGGAGCACAGTTGTTCTGAACTCCAGGGAGCACAGTTGTTCTGAACTCCAGGGAGCAACAGCTGTTGCCGAGCTGGTTTGTTTGGTGGATGGCTCATTCTATACAACACAGAGTCTTTGACCATTAGCTTATCCCACTCTTTTAACAACAATGACACATCAGGATGTTTCTCTTTGTTGGCGTGGTTGGCACTTTTCTGAATGATAGCACGCCACACTTCTCCAATGCATGGGTCTTTCTGCTGAGAATTTGAGATTTCTGCTGCGCTCAATACTCTGACTTTGGACATGTGACAGACAGCTTAGACTGTGGTGGCAAACAGTGTTTCCTTCTCACGTGAAGCATTGTGATTTGCATGAGGGTGGCGTGACAATGCATCCGCATCCACGTTCTGTTTTCCCGGCCGATACTTCAGACTAAAATCATATGTTGACAGTTCTGCCAACCATCGATGCCCAGTTGCGTCCAATTTAGCTGTAGTTAAGACATACGTTAATGGATTGTTATCTGTGTGGACCTCGTCCTTGACTCCATAGAGGTTATCATGCAATTTGTTGACAACAGCCCATTTTAACGCCAGAAACTCGAGCTTATGCGTGGGATAATTCTTTTCTGCTGGAGAGAGGCTTCTGCTGACAAAAGCAACTGGGCACAAACCTTCTCCCTGATCCTGATAGAGGACACCTCCCAATCCTTCTCTGCTCGCATCAACATGCAGCACATATGACAGTTTGGGGTTGGAGATTGCCAGCACAGGCGCCTCTGTAAGACTTCTCTTTAAACCCTTAAAAGCTTTTTCACAGTCTTTATCCCACCTAGCCCCAAAAGTCTCAGAAGGATGGTACCAATCTTTTGTTGCTGTACCTGCTTGTGCTTTCCTCTGCTCTTTGATGTCCTTATCTTTCTTTGCCCCTTTCCCTGTCTTCCCAGCCACAATGCAGCCCTGAAGCAACTGGTTGAGTGGATAACAGACTCGGGAGAAATCCTTTACAAAACGTCTGTAATATCCACAGAAGCCAAGGAAGGAACGAAGAGCAGTGATGTTTTTTGGCCGTGGCCATGATTTCACAGCCTCAATCTTTGCAGGGTCTGTAGCAATGCCATTTCTAGACACAATGTGGCCAAGGTAGGTGACAGAGGGGCAGCAGAACTGACATTTATCCAACGATATCTTTAATCCTTCCTCCTTCAATCTGTCGAGGACTTTAAGAAGGCGCTGCTCGTGCTCCTCTAATGTTCTTCCAAATACGATCACGTCGTCCAGATACACCAGCACTTCCAGTAGGTTCATATCACCAACAGTCCTTTCCATAATTCGTTGAAATTTGGCCGGTGCCCACAAATCCCCTGCGGCATCCGCTCAAACTGATAAAACCCTGCTGGGCAAGCGAAGGCTGTCTTTTCTTTATCAGCAGCAGCTAAAGGGATCTGATAATAGCCGCTTCTGAGGTCAAGCACACTGAACCACTGGCTACCACCCAGGCAGGACAAAGCATCTTCCACACGAGGGACTGTATACTGGTCCGTAATCGTTCTCCTGTTTAACGTCCTATAGTCCACAGACTCCACACACATTCGTATGGTGCCGTTTTTCTTGCGAACCACAACTATTGGGGAAGCATAGGGGCTTCTGGATTCTGAAATGATTCCGGCCTCTTTGAGATCATTCAGATGCTTCCTCACATCCTCCAAATCACCCGGTGGTAAACGTCTAGAACGTTCTCTGAAAGGTCTATCATCTGTCACCCGAATGCTGTGTTGTGTGCTCTTTGCACAACCCACATCAAACTCGCTGCAAGAGAAAACCTCTTTTCTCTCCATCATCTTTTGACACAGTCGCTCCTTCCACTCAGGAGGCACAGGAGAGTCACCAAAGTTGAAAGAGGGCGGGGACAATTGAGGTGTTGACAGCTTAGGACCCTCCTTTTCAAGAACTGTATTTACTACATCTACAGGGAATAGATGAGCAATAGGAATTCCACGTTTTAATGTCACCTTATGACTGGACACATTTCTCATGGTGACTATGATGCGACGACAGTGGACCGCAGTGGACTTTTCAACAACCGGCATGACCAGAAGCTCTTCAGGAAAACAATCCTCCTCCGGACGGTCTATAAGAACAGCTTGGCTAGAGAGACCTCCAGGAAACTTAGAAATACCAACAACAGTTGCAATGCCGCCAGGTGGCAGAGTGAAAGGCTTGTCTCGTGTGAACCAGACTGTTCCTTTTTTTGTCTCAGCTGTGTCGTCAGGAGTTTCCTGAAACTTTCATAAGCTTCTTTTATTACTGGATGAACAGATAGGGTGTTAAGAAAATGGTCTCCTCCATGTGTTTTGCATGAATGGAACAGTCTTCGAACTATAGAGGTGTTTGTGCCGACCACAACGGAAACATCCCCTTTCATGACCGGATCTGGACACACAAGCACAAGTGTTTCTACGGTCTCTGCTACTCCAACTACATCTCCAGTAAACTCAAGCTTCAAGCACATATAACCATAATATGGATACTCCTTTGCACTGAGGCCCCAAATCTCCAGGCACTCAATAGGGGTCAAAGGCAGGTGCTTCAGATACTTGTCATAAAAGGAGCGATACAGTAGTGTAACTTGAGACCCACTATCAAGTAAAGCTTTGGCGTAAATACCCTCAATTTGTACTGAGACAATAGAGCTAGGTCCAACTAAACCCTCTGGCAAGTTAGCCTTTTCTGGTAGCATGTCACACCTTGTGGAACGTATCTTCTCCGGAGCGTCAGGCCATTCCTCTACTGAGCCCCTGGAAAGTTTCCCGTCGGCTGTTTTATTTTCAAAAGACGCTTGTTCACTTTTCTGAGATTTTCTGGGTTTTGACACTCCCGCTGGAAATGACCATCTTCACCACATCTGTAGCAAAAGACATCAGCACGATACTGAGGTTTGGGAGCCCTCTCCTTCACACGTGCATATGAGTTTCCAGTAGCTTTCTGGCTGGGGTTCTGGTCTACCTGCTGTGCCACACTTGCTGATGCAGTCACAGAGGCAGAAAGGAGGTGTGCACCATCAGTCTTGAAACCTTGAAATTCTTTCCTTAGACTCTCTATTGCAGGATCTTTCTCTGCTACATCAGGGACTGGCGCAGACTCTGGCAGTACATGTACAACTGAGGCTGTAGCACACTCTGCATGTCTACCAATAGCTAAAGACGCACCCTTCTTTACAATCAGTCTTCCAAGGATCATCTCCTCTTCTTCTCTTACATCCCGAAGCAAATCAGTAAAGCTGGGAGGAGGCTTGAGTTTGTACGTCAGTCTTATGCGAAAGGCAATAAGGTCATGAGGCAGAGAGCCCCTAGCAACTTGATCAATGCACGCTTGGTTCATGTCAATCACGTCAATTCCACCTTTACGATGGAGTGCATGCAATAGCTTGTCTAATCTGAGTAAGTAGGCTGATAATTTCTCACCGTCTTGCTGGAATGTATTACGAAACCTTACCATGAGATCAGCTGCACTGTCTGTGGTTTCAAAAGCTGTTTCAAGGACTTTAAAGTAGTCATTGGCAGTGGCCTGGGGATTAGTGACTCTCAAACCTCAGACAAAATCTGCTGCTGGCCCTTAAGACTCTCAGCTACTCTCTGTCTCTTGACAAAATCAGAACATTGCCACTCGTCCAACATGTGGGTGGTCTGTTCCGCCCAAGCGTCATACTCCTCTTCTCCATGTGGAGTGGGTTTCATACCTGGGAACATGCGTAGCTTGTGATAGCCCGGTCCATCTACAGGCGTGGCTTGACATTTTTCAACTAGTGAGGAGATGGCATTCACCAGCTTTGTGTTCAGGTCTGGAGCGGTGGGTGGAGCAGAAGCAGAGGTAAGTAAGCCTGTGACATCAGCTAGTGTCTTCCCTTAATTTGCTAAGAATGACAGCAACTTGGACTGGAAGTCTCCTTTACCAGTTACAGGAACACTCGGGGTCTCAGTAACATTCACTATCCAAGGTCCAAACTCATCTCCAGCTAGTAACTGTTCAGGTATGTCAGTCTTAGTCATATCATTAATAGTTTCGACTAAAACTAACTGGCTTTTACTGAAGTGATCTACACACCGTCCTCTTATTTTACAGGGACCGAAAAATACAGCCTCATCCAGTACCTTATACATAGTCTCATCAGTAACACCAAGAGAAACCTTACTAAGCACACATGCTTTCCTTGCATCAATACCTTTGTCTTTACACCATTTGTCAATCTGTTCTGACTCCATGTTATATTAGTTTTACATACACAGAATCAAAAAAAAAAAAAAAATCTCTCAAACACACATAAGTGGCTATAGGGCTATTAAGCTACCTCATTTAACACCGACTTTCCTGTGACTGTCACTGAATTTTTTATTTTTTTATTTTTTTTATAAACCTGCTCACAAAAACAAACAACAGTAAACAACAATCCCGGACGAGCCCCCACGTGTAACCCTCCCACACAATCACATTTCAATCGCACGCACTTAAATATCAGACCACAACAATTGAATGTTATACTCGAAATGTATTTATATTGTTTTTTTTTTTTCAGAACTAGGTGAGTTAACCTTTTAAAATGTCCTCATGTTGCAAATGAAATAACAATGAACAATACCCCAGGTTTTTTTTTCTACTTTTATGTCTCAGTTTTGTGGTACCACAACGTTGGCGCGCTTGTTGGAGCTCAGTTGAAACATTTCCAAATAATATTGTCTGTAACAGTTACTCACGATTCCTCGGTAAAAGAAAGATTATAGTGACCGTCTATCCAAACCGTTCCGTCCAATGGTGAGATATGCAATGAGGAAACCCATCCTGAAGCTCTGTCCGTCCATGTGCAAACGCGACACCTCTGGCCTGCAGCGCGAATCCTGAGCACATCTATTGCAGCAATATGGGTGGCAGCATCTGACGCACACAAGCCAAAAGTTCACAAAATCGAATGAGCTTAACTATATATTGTCCAAAAATGTCAATTTAATTTTAGTTCACAATGTCCATACTCACTCAGAAACTCGGTGGCAAAGTGGATTTCTGGCTATATAGTAGCAGTTCTCACATGACTATGTATTAGCAGTTCTCACATGGCTATTAGCAGTTCGCACATGGCTATGGCGTTAGTTTCACTTCAGTAGAATCTCCGTGGCCCATTTAACCAGCTCCAAAACAAAGCTCACTCTCACGTTTTTACAGGGTTACACACTGACAAAAACCAAGAAAAAATCCCCCTCTGGCTCTTAACTTCGATGACCAGTATCATACAGAACTTAGAACTAACTTTAGCTTGTAACTATCTCTCCGGTTCTTTTCCTCGTCACTCTTGTTTTCAGTCAATTTTCATCTTTTAGTCCCGCCCCCTCAACAAACCCGATAGGTTGCTCAACTGCTCTCTGGAGGCACTGATTGGATAACAAACAAAACTGACACCTGGCCACCCAATGCAAAATAAAATGACAGAGGGTTCAAAGGTTACTCACAACAGAGGATATTTCAACACCTCCCCTTTATAACTGCATTAACACGTATTAATACAAAAATGTATTACACACCAGGGACAATTGACCCTTCGCAAAGACCCGCCCCCCTTAGTTACTGTCGCTATGCCCGACAAGCTACGCTGCTCTCACGCCACACCATGTTCTCACGCAGTGAAAAATACATTGCGGAGCAGAGAGGAGACTGACAACACGCTGACAGACAGGACGGACCAGGTTACTTTTCGGTTACTTTTGATATTAGACATATTAAACAAAGTCTCACCTTTCAAATTTGGTCATTTTTTAAAAGAAATTTAAACGACACATACCATTTTGTGGCTCTTAAATGTGTCTGACAGATCGCTGTAGAGCATCAGTTAAAGCTGCTCGTGAACCGATCATCTCTTCCTTCTAGTTAATTTATAGCATCAAATAAACATGAAGGAACATAAGAAGGAATGTTGTTTTAACCGCGGAAAGGCGTCAGTACACTCCGTTTTTCAAGTTCAAATTCTCCAATGTTAATCTGCTATCTCTCCTGACTGCTTTGTTGGACAAAATGGCGGATGGCGGATTATGATTGGTTAGATCGCCTGTCAATCAAGCTCCCTGCGAAGGGTCAATTGAACTGGCCCATATTTCAGGATATATTGTATTTCTGTTAACACAAACACATAATAAACAATATATAAATTTAGCAGGGTGCTACATAACGTGATATGTTGTAGCGTATTGACATGCTAATTTATCTTCTGTTTGTACATAATCTCCTCTGAATATACATTTTTAGTGTATATTACTTAAAATTATGTTAAAAGGAACTATGCACAAAATCAAATCATAAAATTACTGGATAAGTGTATGTAAATGTGAACATAATGTTCATTAAAAAAATTCTTGTTGTTTGTTGTTTATAGAAAAAATATTGAGAAGCGCAATCACCAGTAAAGTCACTAAAGTTATGACGACAGCTTTCTGGAGTTCGCTAGTTGTACGTTATCTGTTACACAATAACAGTAGAGTGGAGATTTACATCAGGGTCATACACAACAATGTTTTCTTTGGTAAAGAAAAAAAAAATGAAAACACCAAGACTTTAAAAGCAGTATCCAGCTTTATTTAGCATATTAAAAGCAAAATCCAAATTGTATTATATAAAGTTAAATATGTGAAAAACAAAAAGCTTTTGATTACATGTTTACACCAAATGCATGAGTTCAGAATGCCACGCATTTTACGACTGGTGAATCAAACACTTCAGTCGACTTCAGATACACTATAGCCCTATCCGGACGTTTATTGTTCTCTTACGAGAGTTCTCTCGTACTGCGTTTTGCTAAAAACGCTATGGGAAAAGTCTCTTTTCGCGAAAACACTGAAGCAAAAAATTATCCTTAATTTTCATATATGTAAAACGCGTTGCGGCAGCAGCAGACAGCTGAAGCAAGACGGCTTGTCTGCTCATTGGCTGCTCTGCGGCAACTGCATAAGCCTATCGAGCGCAGGCTGATGCAACATCAGGCCAATGAGGGCGCTTCGCGCCCTTCTCGCCACTTCCCGCCGAAACGGGCGTGGCTTATCCCTATAAAAGGAGCTCGAAAAGGCTGATTCACTCAATTTTGTTCTCTTCAGCGGAGCACACGCATCGCTGGATCACGGAAGCAAGCGTCGTCGAAGCAAGCATCTCAGCGGGACGTGCCCTCGAAGCTGCTGGCCAACGCCGCCTTCTACAGCCGTACCTACTGCGCTTTCCGACGCATCATATCCTTTTCATTATTGCTCTGTTTTTCTGTGTGTGCGTGTGGTGTTTCAGTACACTCACCCCCTAAAAGAGCTGCGTCTTTTTCAAGATGCCTTCTTGCGGCTCGTGCAGAGCCCCACTCGCCGAGGGAGACAACCACCTCATCTGTGTTTCCTGCCTCGGTGAAGACCATGCAGCGCTCGCGCTCGCTGACGGCGGCTGCCCTCACTGCGAGCTTTTGCCGATGGTGGCTCTGAGGACCCGCCTGGCATCCTTCGCGAAGCCTGCATTCACCGCCGCGATGCCGCGCCGGAAGAAACGGCGCTCGCAGCGGATCCCGGAACCCGCTCCAGCCCGACTTAGCTCGCCGGTTCGCCCGCTAGCTTCACCGGCCTCGCTCGAATCACTCCCCGATGCTCAGCGCCCGCAGTCTGCCGCCGCTTCATCTGAGGGAGCCGTTTCAGAGGCCGCGTCGGCGGATAAGGATTCCTGTTCTCTCCTGGCTTCGGACAGCGAGGATTGGGCGGTCTCTGAGGATCCCGCGCCTCCTGCCCAAAAGCCCTCGGTGAGAGCCAGCATCGAGACGGAGCTCATGCGGATACTCGCGCTGGCCGCGGCGAGCCTCGGCCTCGAGTGGTCTGCACCGGAGCCCCCCTCTCGCACCCGGCTAGATGGTAGCTTCCTCCCCGGTGAGCGCTCTTCTCCAGAATCAAAGCCCGCTCCTTTTCTTCCTGAGCTACATGAAGAAGTTGCGAAGGCCTGGAACGCGCCCTACTCTGCGCGGACGCGCTCATCTGTGTCGCCTGCATTTTCCTCGCTGGATAATGCTAAAGACCGAGGCTACCTCTCTCTGCCGCCGGTGGAACAGGCGATAGCGACACATCTTTGCCCGCCCTCTGCTGGACGGCGGACTAAAGCGGTGTTGCCTTCGAAAGCCTGCCGCATGACGTCATCACTGCTCGCGAGAATTTTCTCCTCTGCTGGGCAAGCAGCGTCAGCGTTACACACCATGGCTACCTTACAGATCTTCCAGGGAGATCTCCTCCGTAAGTTGGATGAGATGGGACCTGATGCTGTCTGTTTGGCGGATCTAAGGAGTGCTTCGGACCTTACGCTCCGAGCTACCAAGGCTGCCGCGCAAGCAATGGGACGGTGTATGGCTTCCGCTACTGTCGCTGAAAGGCACTTGTGGCTAACGCTCACGGAGATGGCGGATTCCGAGCGCACAGCGTTTCTCGATGCCCCGCTGTCTTCCGCTGGCCTCTTCGGTTCTTCTCTCTCCGAGTTCGTGGAGAGATTTACCGAGGCCCAGAAAACGTCCCAAGCCTTCAAGCACTTCCTACCGAAGCGCTCTGGTTCGGCGGCGAGTCGTGGAAGACGGACCCCGCGGAGCTCTCAGCCTCAGCCCCCGACTTCGGCCTCATCTTCGCAGCAGCCGCAACAGCGCAGCGCGAGACCCCGCTCTCGATCAGTCGCCCGGCGCCCTGCCGGGCCGCGACCGAGGATTGTGGTGAAACCTGAGGTTCCGAAGAAATCCTAGCACCACTAGGAAAGCGCAGGTGTGTGAGTCCCGTTGCGGCCGGCCTCTCACCCAAGCGCCTCGCTGTTTCAGCCCCAAGATTCGCGGCTGTTCCAGTGCTATCTGCAGAGCGCAAGCCTGTTCTTCTGCCCGCTTGCCTGCACACAAAAGCCGTTTTCACGGCTACCCAGATATATCCCAAAACGAGTGTGATTTCTGGTGTCCCGGCCACGGCCGATGGTGCTATAAATGTAGTATCGATGCCCACCCCCCCGTGCCCATCGTTACACACAAGCACAGCCCTACACTTAGGGCTCGCGCGAATAAAATCGACTCAGTTCGATTGCGCTTCCAACATAGTAAAAGTGCCCACTGCCCAGTGCCCACAAACACTATGTCTATCAGATCACAGGCTCTCCGTAAAAGCGAGACCTGTGAGCGCGCGCGCTGCCAGCACAGGCGGCGCGCCCAAATCAGTATATGTGCCCGCTCTCAGCCCACATGTACTTGCACACATGAGTCCCACGGGACTCTCGCAGCCCTCCCTCACTCAGCTAAACACTGTTGTGGGGTCGAGGGCGAGCGTTCCGCCCGCTGTACCAAGCGCGCCCCCTGCCTCGAATGCCACAGGCGAATCGCCTACGTTTGCGAGTCCCGTAGCACCTCTGTCGCACGGCGATCAGAGCGAGCTCCGTATCCGGCCCTTAGCCAACCATGCAGAAGCATGGGCAGCGCTTCCAGGGGTTTCGGACTGGGTCTTAGGCATTATAGAGAAAGGCTTCTCGCTACAGTTTTTTCGACGCCCTCCACGCTTTACAGCGCGCGTCGAAACTTCGGTGCCGTTGAAAGTAGCACACCTACTTCGCGCCGAAATATCAAAACTGATAAGCAAGGGGGCGATAGAATGCGTTCCCCGTGCGCAAAGCGAACAGGGGATGTACAGCAGATACTTTCTAGTCCCCAAAAAGGACGGCGGTATCAAACCTATTCTGGATCTAAGACGACTGAACAGAGTATTAGTGAAACGCAGTTTCAAAATGCTCTCGACCAGCAAAATTCTCGCGCAGGTTCGCCGAGAAGACTGGTTCATATCGATAGATCTGAAGGACGCGTATTTTCAAATACAAATAGCGTCGAACCACAGGCAATACTTGAGATTCGCCTTCGAAGGTCAGACATACCAGTATACAGTCCTGCCTTTCGGCTTGTCCCTGGCACCTCGCACGTTTACGAAGTGCATGGACGCAGCGCTCGCCCCTCTCAGAAACAGAGGCATGAGAGTGCTGAACTATTTGGACGACTGGTTAATCCTAGCCCAATCACGATCTCAGCTCATAGAGCACAGAGCCATTTTACTCGATCACCTCGAGAATCTGGGTATCACGGTCAATTGGGTGAAGAGTTCACTGATCCCCGGTCAAACGATTTCGTTTCTGGGGGTAGTTCTGGACTCACTGTCTATGACAGCACAGCTGTCGCCACAGCGCGCGCTGAGTGTTCAGAGCGCGGCGAAGTCTTTCCGCTGCGGCGCTTTAACCCCGCTCAGGAAGTTTCAAAGGATGCTGGGTCTTATGGCCTCAGCATCATCAGTTCTCCAGTTGGGCTTGCTCCGCATGCGCCCGCTGCAGTTCTGGCTGAAAGCACGGGTACCGCGCGGAGCATGGGTAAACGGTCGATTGCGCCTCAAGGTCAATCAGGACTGTGTCACAGCCCTGGTACCTTGGTTGGCGAACGACTGGTACCGGTTAGGTGTAAGCCTGGGGACTTCCTCGAAGGTGACGATGGTGTCGACAGACGCATCCACCTCGGGATGGGGAGCGCTGCTCGAGGGCAGACCGTGCTTCGGCCTGTGGTCGGAACGAGAAAAGCTCCAACACATAAACTTCCTGGAAATGATGGCAGTACACAACGCGCTGACGCGTTTTTGTCCCTACATCATGGACCGACATGTCATAGTCCGTTCGGACAATATGGCTGTAGTGTCCTATATAAATCGCCAAGGCGGTCTGAAATCGGCGTCCCTGTACAGACTGGCGAAACGCCTCCTAATATGGGCTCAGCACAACTTACGCTCGCTGAGAGCAGTGCATGTGCCCGGACTTCGGAATGTGGGCCCGGACAGACTGTCCAGGAACAACATTCCCCCAGGAGAGTGGTCTATACACCCACAAACAGTCCGGCTGTTATGGGAGAGATTTGGCAGAGCGGAGGTGGACCTATTCGCGTCCCACGAAAACGCTCACTGCCCCGTGTTCTTTTCAAAGACCAGCAGCGCGCTGTCCCGAACGTGGCCGCGCTGCCCGCTGTATGCGTTCCCCCCCGTCTCACTCCTGCCACAGGTGCTGGAACGGATCAGGGAAACAAAATGCCCAATACTGCTTGTGGCACCGTTCTGGGACAACCAGGCGTGGTTTCCGGCTCTGATGCAGTTAGCAGACATCGCTCCATGGCCAGTGCCGGTGAGGAGAGACCTCCTCTCGCAAGCCTTGGGCTCGATTTGGCACCCACACCCGGAGTTGTGGTCCCTTCATGTGTGGGCACTCAACGGATATCCGTTGGTCTCACAGGGGGAGTCTTAAATAACCATCACTGAGGCTAGAGCGCCGTCGACCCGGCGGCTCTATGCTTCGAAGTGGTCGGTTTTCTCCAGCTGGTGTACGGCTCGGAGTTTTTCACCCCTCGAATGTGAGGTAACGGAGGTTCTCTCCTTCTTGCAAGAGCTGTTGGATAAGGGCAGATCCCCTTCCACGCTTAAAGTGTATGTGGCGGCTATCTCAGCGTTCTCTGGTTCAGCGCTAGGTCAGTCACTGGGAAAGAATGATTTAGTCATCCGCTTCCTCAGGGGAGCCAGGAGACTGAATCCGCCCAGACCTCCTTCAGTCCCTATTTGGGACCTTTCTACAGTCCTGGCGGCTATGAAAAGTGCCCCTTTTGAGCCTATTCAGTCTATCAGCCTCAAACACTTATCTCTTAAAACAGTGTTTTTGATGGCTCTCGCTTCAGTGAAGCGCATAGGCGACCTGCACGCGCTCTCTGTGAGCCCGTCGTGCTTGGAATTTGGTCCTAATGACTCTAAGGTCATACTCAAACCTAAGCACGGCTATGTGCCGAAATCCCTCAACACGCCTTTTCGGGCTCAGGTTATTTCCCTGGCTGCCCTGCCGGCGTCAAGTGAGGAGGGGGACTCGAGGTTTCTTTGCCCAGTTAGGGCTTTAAGAACTTATGTATCCCGCTCTGCTGCCTTCAGACAGACAGAGCAGCTCTTTGTCTCGTTCAGCGGTCGTTCCAGAGGAACGGCTGTGTCGAAACAGAGTCTATCCAGATGGATAGTTGACGCCATAGCACTGGCTCATACTGCCAAAGGCATTCAATGCCCGTTGGGAGTTAGAGCGCACTCCACGAGAGGCGTTGCTTCCTCGTGGGCTTGGTCTAGCGGGATTCCCTTACAAGATATATGTATGGCGGCAGGCTGGGCCTCTCCGTCTACATTTATTAGGTTTTATAACCTAGAGGTTCCCGCCCTGCAGGCTAGGCTTTTGTCAGTGTAATCTGCTTACAGGCGCTATGCGCTGCCGATTCTACTGGGCAAACTACGTAAGACCCATGTTTTCCCGCATTAGTGCAGGCTCCCTGCCCTGGCTATGTGATGACGTATTCGTGTCTTAGGACATGTCTATATAAGGACGAAGGAAACCCCTTTCGTCTTTAGACTTTCCCCGTGAGGTAATGTAGCCCACGGACGCTATAGTTTAGGGAATTTAGGCTTCCTCCCTTATTCCCTGACTCTGTGTGAGTCTATCCGGTGATTATGCACTGTATGCCTGAACTAGCTTCCGGTGATTGGTGTTTTTGTCCCGGCACGCACGGCGTTTTGCAAGGGGTTCCCATAGCGTTTTTAGCAAAACGCAGTACGAGAGAACTCTCGTAAGAGAACGTACTCGGTTACTAACGTAACCTCGGTTCTCTCTAGAAGAGGGAACGAGTACTGCGTTCCCTGCCGTGCGTTTGGTTTGCTCTGGTTCGCTTCAGCGATCAAAATTGAGTGAATCAGCCTTTTCGAGCTCCTTTTATAGGGATAAGCCACGCCCGTTTCGGCGGGAAGTGGCGAGAAGGGCGCGAAGCGCCCTCATTGGCCTGATGTTGCATCAGCCTGCGCTCGATAGGCTTATGCAGTTGCCGCAGAGCAGCCAATGAGCAGACAAGCCGTCTTGCTTCAGCTGTCTGCTGCTGCCGCAACGCGTTTTACATATATGAAAATTAAGGATAATTTTTTGCTTCAGTGTTTTCGCGAAAAGAGACTTTTCCCATAGCGTTTTTAGCAAAACGCAGTACTCGTTCCCTCTTCTAGAGAGAACCGAGGTTACGTTAGTAACCGAGTACGTTTCTCATGTGGACGTCCATAAAAATAAATGTGTGTGTCACCTCAGTGATTAAACTCATGCATGCGGATGGCGATTTATTGACGATGGAAGAGCAAGTTTTGTGATCCTATGAACCCGGGAAGCGCTGATCACATGGTCAGTCGCGTGATTCTCTGTCAATTGCCAAGTAATAATTCATACAAAATTACATGAGGTAAACCCAAAGTTAATTTTTTTTTATGTAGGCTATATAATTGCTGCCATAATAACGAACCATTTCAAATGTTTATGTGCTTTTCTTCTTTATCTTTTGAGCGGTGATGAAATATTGTTCTGTAAATGCTTTCTAGCATTTCAGTAATACAGTAATAGCCTACGCTAGATGTTTAACATGCATACGAACAGTTATTGTACGGTGCTCTGCAGTGGTCAAAAAGGAATTAAACAGTGAATTTTGAATTAATCTCTTCTTTTAAACTCAGAGATGTGGATTCGGACGTAAATTAAATTACAACACGACCTTGGTGTTTGTCAAAAACAGTAGGGTGACCATACGTCCTCTTTTTGGACCTAAAAAAATGCGTCCGGCCAGGATTTGTCTAAATCGCCTGAAATGTCTGGGATTCGACTTTTGCTTTCTACAGTCGCCGTTTTTGCTTTGCTTCAGGTCCCGCCGGGCGGTCATGTGCGTAACACAAACATTGGTTAAACTGCATCTTAATCTTCGCCCTCAGCACACGAGCACAAGAGACAGAGCAGCGCTTGCTTGTCAACAGTGGCACATCCGGAACCGCGGACAAGAAAGCCCAAATGTGAATTCAGATGATTTACTGAGAACATTCCTGTGCTTTCGTCTCGGTCTGGATCTGTGTAAAGCAGAATACATGTCCTGCAACGCTGGCACATACGTGTCAGTGTCAAATAAAGGTGCTATAGCGACCTAGAATCCTCCCCCCCCACCCCACCTGTTACGTGGAAGTGCATTTGCTGTGTGGTGTTCATGGGGAAGATGTGTATTGGTGGGCTGGTTTTCTCTGGCATGTTCTCTCTCTTCCTCTCTCTTGCTACTCTCACTATAATGACTCACAGGTGGAGCTGCTAACGAGTGACCTGATTGGAGACTGGAGTGATTGGTGCTGTATTTAAGTCTTCTGAACCATGGATCTACGGCTCCCCGCTCTCATGGCTTCCTTGACGGACAGACAGACAGACAGATAGATGTGTTGTTTGTATAGTCTGGTGCCCATAGTGATTGTTAAATGATTGATTTGATGTAAACCACTACCTTTTGTTAAGTTGGGATTTGTTAAGCCCTTATCCTTATCTACTTGGAGCATGGTAGGGAGGTGGGTGCCTTTTGATTTGTTATTTGTTTTCTCTTGGTTACGATAGTTAGGGAGGGAAGTTTTTGTACTTTTCTTTTGTTATCTTAATTCTAGGTTAGTATCTTTAAAATTAGTTAGCTTTGTTTTGTTATTTGTTTTGGCTTTTCCCCCTCCTGAAGCTTATGTTGCTCCTTATTTACATTTGTTTAATAAATTCACTTTTTCACTTTAAAGAGTGTTTTTGGGTGTTTTGAAGCCTTGGGAGTGAGAGCGGGGACTCCAGGGAGTCTGTTGATTAGATCCCTGTTAATTGTTATGAATGATTTTAATGCTCTTTGAGTAGGGATTTCAATTAATTCGTAACAAATACAAGATGCCACTGAATAAGTCCTGCTGACTTCAACATTCACATAAGTCTCCATCCATGAACATGCTAAAGTGAAAAATCAAACACCATGGAAATGAAAGGTATGTACTATGTTTCAGGAATGGCACAAAGGTGTGTGACAGTTCAAGTCTCTGTCTTTAGTTCAGTGTGTTAAATAATGTGTTTTTTTTTTGTCATTTGTGTATCTTTGGATTATGTTGTGTTGTAAATAAATTAAAAACAATCTAAAAGCCATTCTTTTTTAAATCTCCTCATTCTTTGTGCAAGGTTGCTCGGAATGATAGGGCCTGATAGCTCCTAATAGGGCCATTAGGGAGGTTCTTTGTCTTTCTCAGGTGAGAAAAGCTTACATATTAATGAGGTGATCCGCCCCTTCTAATAAAGCTTTCTCACACAAAACACGTCTCAGAAATTTTAAATCAATATATTGTCTTATCTGAATGAGCAGTCAGGGTGATTTTCACATAGTTTTAGAGCAAATATTCTAGGCTACGTGATACAATTTTCAAAAGTCTTATGAAGAAATAATCAGTATGGGTTTCACGAGCTTATTTCAGTGACAATTGTTTTTTGTTTTTTCACAAACCACGCATAAATGTTATTATCTCAAAACTACAAACTTTTATATACTTGCTGCTGATATATTATTGTAGCAGAGTTTGTGCTGAATACAGTGTAATCAGACTTTAGCCATGAAAATGTCACAAGTAACAGAAATAAGCACAAATGTCAGAGCATGTCAGAACACCTCCAGGGCCCAGAAAACAGCTCAGACCCCAGAGGGTTAATATCCTACTGATCTTTGTGTCTGTGTGTGTGTGTGTTCGCCCTGCGACACACACTCGTAAAAGAGCTCGCGTCTTTTTCAAGATGCCTTCCTGCGGCTCGTGCCGAGCCCCACTCAGCGAAGGAGACCGTCATGTCATCTGTGTCTCCTGCCTGGGTGAAGATCATGCAGCGCTCGCGCTTGCTGACGGCGGCTGCCCTCACTGCGAGCTTATGCCGATGGTGACTCTGAGGACTCGCCTGGCAGTATTCTCTGAGCCTGCATTCCCCGCTGCATTGCCGCGCCGTAAAAAGCGCCGCTCTCAACGGATCCCGGAACCTTCTCCAACCCGACTGAGCTCGCCGGTTCGCCCGCCTGCTTCACCGGCTTCGCCTGTATCACTTCCTGATGCTCAGCGGCCACTGTCTCCCGCCGCTTCATTAGATCAAGTTGATGTTAAAGCCGCGTCGGGGGAGGATGACTCGTGCTCTCTGTTAGCCTCGGGCAGCGAAGACTGGGCGAGCTCTGTGGATCTCGCGCTTCCCGCTCGTACACCTAACAGAAGAGCTAACATCGAGAAGGAGCTTATGCGAGTACTCTCGCTGGCCGCGGCGAGCCTCAGCCTCGAATGGTCCGCACCGGAACCCCCTTCGCGGACTCGGCTGGATGGTAGCTTCCTCCCTGGTGAGCGCACTTCTCCGGAATCCAAGCCTGCTCCCTTTCTTCCTGAGCTTCATGAAGAAGTTGCAAAGGCTTGGAGCGCTCCCTTTTCAGCACGAACACGTTCGTCTGTATCACCAGCATTCGCTACGCTGCATGATGCTAAAAACAGAGGCTACCACTCACTTCCGCCGGTGGAACAGGCGATAGCGACCCATCTTTGCCCACCCTCTGCAGGACGGCGGACGAAACCGGGGCGGAAGCCCCGAAGACATCCTAGCACGCCTAGGAAAGCGCCGGTGTGTGAGTCCCGCTGCGGCCGGACTCTCACCCAAGCGCGCCGCTGTTTCAGTTCCAGGAATTTCGACTGTCTCAGCGTTTCCTGCAACGCGCAAGCCCGTACAGTTGCCCGCTTGCCTGCACACAAAAGCCGTTTTTACGGCTACTCAGATAAATCCTGTAAAGAGTGTAATTTCTGGTGTTCCGGCCACAGCCGATGGTGCTATAAATGTAGTGCTGATGCCCACTGCCCAGTGCCCATCCCTACACACAAGCACAGCCCTTCACATAGGGCGCGCGCCCATAAAATAGACTCAAGTCGATCGCGCAACCGACATAGTAAAGGTGCCCACTTCCCAGTGCCCACAAATACTATTTCACGCATGTCACACGGTTTCTGTAAAAACAAAACCTGTGCGCGCTCGCTCTGCCCAGGCAGACAGCGCGTCCAAAGCAGTAAATGTGCCCGCTCCCAAACCGAGCCCACACTTACTCACAGACACCACGAGTCCTACGGGACCCACTCAGCCCTCCCTCACTCGGTTAAGCACCGTAGTCGGGTCGAGGACGAGCGCTCTGCCCGCTGTGATCAGCGCGCTCCCCGCCTCGAATGTCACAAGCATTACGGCTATGTTGCAGCACACCGAAGCGCCTCTGTCGCCCGGCGAACAGAGCGCGCTTCGCATCCAACCCTTAGCCATCCATGCGGACGCATGGGCAGCGCTTCCAGGGGTTTCGGAATGGGTGCTAGGCATTATAAAGAGAGGCTACTCGCTACAGTTTTATCGACGGCCTCTCCTCTTTACAGCGCGCGTCGAGACTACGGTGAATTCAGAAGTAGCACACCTACTTCGTGCCGAAATATTAAAACTGATGAGCAAAGGGGCTGTAGAGCCTGTATCTCAAGCTCAAAGCGAAGGGGGGCTGTACAGCAGATATTTTCTGGTTCCCAAGAAAGACGGGGGTTTCAGACCCATACTGGATCTAAGACAGTTGAACAAAGCATTACTGAAACGCAGTTTCAAAATGCTCACAACCAGGAGAATCCTCGCGCAAATTCGCAGAGGGGACTGGTTCATGTCGATAGATCTGAAGGACGCGTATTTTCAAATACAGATAGCGTCACGTCACAGGCGATACTTGAGGTTCGCCTTCGAGGGCCAGACATACCAGTATACAGTCCTGCCGTTCGGCTTATCCCTGGCACCCCGTACATTTATGAAGTGCATGGACGCAGCGCTCGCACCTCTCAGACTCAGAGGCATGCAAGTGCTGAACTATTTGGATGACTGGCTGATTCTAGCTCAATCGCGATCAGAGCTCGTGGAACACAGGGTCATTTTACTCGATCACCTCGAGAATCTTGGTCTCAGAGTCAATTGGACGAAGAGTTCGCTGAACCCCAGTCAAACGATTTCGTTTCTGGGCACAGTTCTGGACTCACAGTCTATGATAGCGCGGCTGTCACCACAGCGCGTGCTAGACATTCAGCGCGCAGCGAGCCTTTTCCGCTGTGGCGCGACCGTCACGCTCAGGAAATTTCAGAAGATGCTAGGCCTTATGGCCGCAGCATCATCAGTTCTCCAGCTGGGCTTGCTCCGCATGCACCCTCTGCAGTTCTGGTTGAAAGCGCGAGTATCGCGCAGAGCGTGGACATCCGGTCAGCTGCGTCTCAAGGTCAATCAGAGCTGTGTGGAAGCTCTAAAACCTTGGATGACGAGCGACTGGTACCAATCAGGTGTAAGCCTGGGGACTTCCTCGAGAGTGAAAGTGGTGTCGACAGACGCCTCCACATCGGGATGGGGAGCGCTGCTCGAGGGCAGATCGTTCTTCGGCCTGTGGTCAGAACGGGAGAAGCTCCAACATATCAACTGCCTGGAAATGTTGGCAGTGGACAACGCGCTGACGCGTTTTTGTCCCCGAATCAAGGACCAACACGTCTTAGTCCGTTCGGACAATATGTCTGTGGTGTCCTATATAAATCGCCAGGGCGGTCTCACATCCCTAAGCCTGTACAGGCTGGCGGAACGCGCATGTGCCAGGAATCCAGAATCTGGGTCCAGACAGACTGTCCAGGAACAACGTTCCTATGAGCGAATGGTCTCTACACCCCCAAACAGGTGGACCTGTTCGCGTCCCACAAAAACGCTCACTGCCCCGCGTTCTTTTCCAAGAGCGAGAGCGCGCTGTCCCGAACGTGGCCGCGCTGTCCGCTCTACGCCTTTCCCCCCGTCTCCCTTCTGCCTCAGGTGTTAGAACGGATCAGGGAAACGAAATGCTCAGTGCTGCTTGTAGCGCCGCTCTGGATGAACCAGCCATGGTTCCCAGTTCTGATGCAGTTAGCAGACACTGCCCCGTGGCCAGTGCCATTGAGGAGGGACCTCCTCTCGCAGGCCAGGGGTTCGATTTGGCATCCTCACCCGGAATTGTGGTCCCTCCACGTGTGGACGCTCAACGGGTACCCGCTGGTCTCCCAGCGGGAGTGCTAAATACTATCACTCAGGCCAGAGCTCCGTCAACTAGACGGCTTTACGCCTCGAAGTGGTCAGTATTCTCTAGCTGGTGCACAGCTCGGGGTCGTTCACCCCTCGATTGTGAGGTGACGGAGGTTCTCTCCTTCCTGCAGGAGCTATTGGATAAGGGCAGAGCCCCTTCCACGCTCAAAGTCTATGTGGCAGCTATTGCAGCGTTCTCTGTAACAACGCTCGGTCAGTCATTAGGAAGGAACAATTTAGTCATCCGCTTCCTCAGGGGAGCTAGGAGGCTGAATCCTCCCAGACCTCCCTCAGTCCCTACGTGGGACCTCTCTACGGTTTTGGAGGCCATGAAAGGTCCCCCTTTCGAGCCCATCCAAACGGTTAGCCTCAAACATCTGTCATTCAAAACAGTGTTTTTGTTGGCTCTCGCTTCAGTGAAGCGCATAGGTGACCTGCACGCGCTCTCGGTGAGCGCAGCGTGCTTAGAGTTTGGGCCAGGTAACTCAAGAGTCATACTCAAACCTAGGCATGGTTATGTGCCAAAATCCCTCAACACACCGTTTCGGGCTCAGGTTATCTCCCTGTCCGCCCTGCCGGTGTCAGGAGAGGAAGGGGACTCAAGTTTTCTCTGCCCTGTTAGGGCTCTGAGAGCTTATGTGTCTCGCTCTTCTGTTTTTAGACAGACTGAGCAGCTATTTGTCTCGTTCAGTGGACGTTCCAAGGGAATGGCTGTTTCGAAACAAAGCCTATCCAGATGGATAGTAGACGCTATAGCGCTAGCATACACCACCAGGGGTCTTCAGTGCCCGTTGGGTGTCAGAGCGCATTCCACGAGAGGCGTTGCCTCGTCGTGGGCTTGGTCTAGTGGGATTTCCTTACAGGACATATGTACGGCGGCAGGCTGGGCCTCGCCGTCTACATTTATTAGGTTTTATAACCTAGAGGTTCCCGCCCTACAGGCTAAGTTATTGTCGGTATAGCCGAATCAGTGGTCTGATTAGGACTCGGAGATCGCGAGCGCAGTGCGCTGCCGACTGTCATACGGGTAGTATTGCGTAAGACCCACATTTTCCCACATTAGTTCAGGCTCTCCGCCTTGTCTATGTGATGTCATGTTATTGCGTCTGTGGACGTCACCATATAAGGGCAGAAGGGTTCCCTTCCTGTTCCAGGACTCTCTGTGAGTCCCTCTAGTGATTATGCATGATAAACCCTGGGTTTCCAGGTTTATGGTGTTTGATTACAGCACGCACGGCGTTTTGCAATGGGTCCCCATAGCGTTTTCAACGCAGTACGAGAGACCTCTCGTAAGAGAACGTACTCGGTTACTAACGTAACCTCTGTTCTCTCTAGAAGAGGGAACGAGTACTGCGTTTCTTGCCGTGCGCGCGGTTCACTCTGGTTCGCTTCGGCGATGAATAAATCAGTGAATCAGCCTTCTCGAGCTACCTTTATAGGGCTAAGCCACGCCCGTTTCGGCGGGAAGTGGCAAGGAGGGCGCGAAGCGCCCTCATTGGCCTGACGTCACCGCAGGCCTCGCTCGATAGGCTTATGCAGTTGCCGCAGAGCAGCCAATGGGCGAGCGAGCCGTCTCGCCCATGGCTGTGTGCTGCTGCAACGCGCTTTACATTAATTCAAAAATTAAAGGATAATTTTTTGCTTCAGTATTTCGTGAAAAAGAGTTTTTCCCCTTAGCGTTTTCAACGCAGTACTCGTTCCCTCTTCTAGAGAGAACAGAGGTTACGTTAGTAACCGAGTACGGTTTCTTTTTCAGTGCTGACGTGTGAACCTCCATATTCTGCAGAAAAGGAGAACTGAACCTTCGCAATTAGCTTGGCAAGATCTCCAGTTTCAGCTGTGACTGATGCGGCTATCTTCCAGTTGTGTGTGATCTCGGTCATCTTCTCCTTATCGTATCCAATCTTTTTATTGATTTTCTTTTGCCATGTCACTGTTGTATTGCTGTCATTAGTTATAGTTCTACCAGAAAGACTCGGAGAATTAATACTGTAACAATAACATTTATTTAGGAGCTCAGCATTTTTCAGCAAGTTATTGTCGGTATAGCCGAATCAGTGGTCTGATTAGGACTCGGAGATCGCGAGCGCAGTGCGCTGCCGACTGTCATACGGGTAGTATTGCGTAAGACCCACATTTTCCCACATTAGTTCAGGCTCTCCGCCTTGTCTATGTGATGTCATGTTATTGCGTCTGTGGACGTCACCATATAAGGGCAGAAGGGTTCCCTTCCTGTTCCAGGACTCTCTGTGAGTCCCTCTAGTGATTATGCATGATAAACCCTGGGTTTCCAGGTTTATGGTGTTTGATTACAGCACGCACGGCGTTATGCAATGGGTCCCCATAGCGTTTTCAACGCAGTACGAGAGACCTCTCGTAAGAGAACGTACTCGGTTACTAACGTAACCTCTGTTCTCTCTAGAAGAGGGAACGAGTACTGCGTTTCTTGCCGTGCGCGCGGTTCACTCTGGTTCGCTTCGGCGATGAATAAATCAGTGAATCAGCCTTCTCGAGCTACCTTTATAGGGCTAAGCCACGCCCGTTTCGGCGGGAAGTGGCAAGGAGGGCGCGAAGCGCCCTCATTGGCCTGACGTCACCGCAGGCCTCGCTCGATAGGCTTATGCAGTTGCCGCAGAGCAGCCAATGGGCGAGCGAGCCGTCTCGCCCATGGCTGTGTGCTGCTGCAACGCGCTTTACATTAATTCAAAAATTAAAGGATAATTTTTTGCTTCAGTATTTCGTGAAAAAGAGTTTTTCCCCTTAGCGTTTTCAACGCAGTACTCGTTCCCTCTTCTAGAGAGAACAGAGGTTACGTTAGTAACCGAGTACGGTTTCTTTTTCAGTGCTGACGTGTGAACCTCCATATTCTGCAGAAAAGGAGAACTGAACCTTCGCAATTAGCTTGGCAAGATCTCCAGTTTCAGCTGTGACTGATGCGGCTATCTTCCAGTTGTGTGTGATCTCGGTCATCTTCTCCTTATCGTATCCAATCTTTTTATTGATTTTCTTTTGCCATGTCACTGTTGTATTGCTGTCATTAGTTATAGTTCTACCAGAAAGACTCGGAGAATTAATACTGTAACAATAACATTTATTTAGGAGCTCAGCAAGCAATCAGGTTCTTTGGCGTAGGCCCCATTCGTAACTCGCATTCAGAGGGTACTGAATCTGCGAGTCCCGCCTGAAGACGAAGGCGGGGGCGCCGCTCACCCCCCGGCGGAGTAAGGAAAGGGGCCATCTGGTGGTGGTGGGGTGGATGGAGGAAAAGACATCTGAAGTCTTCAGGATGGAAGGATAGCCTGACTGATGGTGTTGAGGTTGATAGAGGGAGGACCCAGCTTGGTTGAGTAGAGGAGTTGGAGGAAATATCCCATCTTCTCTTTTGGCTCTCAACGAAGGCGGTCGCATTTTTCTTACCCTCCTCTCCCTTATCTCCCCTGCTTTGCTCTTCTCGTCTCGTCTAGTCTACTGTTTTGTACTTTGAGAGACTCTCTCTGCACTGCTCTCCAAACTAAGAAATTATGGATTTGATCAACTGGTCTCTCAACGCAATTGACACCATCTTCTCGACGAGAAGCTTGGGTTCGGGGGAACCTGACTGCCCTGCCGGAACGTTCGCAGCTGGCTACACGATGGACGCATGGGAGAGGTGGCGGGTCGTGTGTCTGGCGGCTCTTTCCGTGGAGGACATTGAAGATATCTACCTATTCGGAACCATGATAACAGGTTTTCTGCTGTTTGGATTAGGCATTGCCCTGGTTTATCGAGGAATTAAGAAGACGGTGACAGCTGCCCAAAACCCCACAAGGCTGCCCGTCATGATTGAAGCAGTGGGCAGAGCTGTCAGCACTCAGACTGTGACTTTGGTGACTATGAACCAAAATATTGATAACATCTTGGAGAAGCTTACAGCTTTGCAAAGGCAAATGGATCGTTTCGGAGACCCAAATGGACCAGGAGCTGTGTAAATTGGAATGCGGCTACTCGTCCCAAGACCAAACAACCCTAATCTTATCTGCTTTCGGCCCCCCTCTACCAGCACTGGCCTTGGCCTTGGCTGCTGCTGCAACAACAACTCCTCCAGAAGAGCACTGTAGCGAGACGCTCTTGCGTTCCTTCCCCCACTCCACACTGACACCTGCTGATTGTTGACTCTGTCTGGGACCTGATCAAGGTTGACTCCATGGCAACTGCTGTGTATCGCTATGACATCCTGCGGACTGAGGCACCTAGATTAGGATGTCAGGCGTAGCGACTCTCCGGGCCTACACATACACGAACTCTTACATATATACAGATATGCAATCACCCCCCCCCCCACCCCCCATCCCTCGCCTTCGACGCTTTGTACCCCCAGTCTGACAGGCGGGTCTGTGACCAGCGCCTGAATGGCTGCAGGACCGGATGGCTGCTTGCCTGTGCTGGGTTACCTCCACCCCACACTCCCCTCCCCTGTTGCAAGTCTTGTGTGTTCATGTTGTGTACTGATTATGTGCTAATGTTGCTGGGTTTTTTTTACTGTTCCCAAACTGTACTCCTTACAGGAGCATAGTCTGGGGGTTGCCTTTTTTTTCTCCTCACCTCTCCTCATGTTATGCTGTATTTTTTCCTCAATGCTCTGTCTTCCTGTTCTGTCTACCCCCTTGTCATATTGTATGTATGTTTGTATGGACAGGTTGATGGCTAATTTCGCTGGTACTTGTGACTAGTGACAATAAAGGCTACTACTACTACTAAAAATCTTGGTGGAGGCGGGGAGGATGGAGGTACTGGAGCGACAGCATCTGCGAACTCAGACGTGTGTAAGCACTGCCCTTTTAAGCTACAGTAAATGATATGATTGGATAGATGAGGAGGTAATTAATGACGCGAACGATTGAGTCTTCCTGGCAGAACTTGCGCTAGCTTCATTTCTACCAGAAAGACTCTGGAGAATTAATACGGTAACAATAACATTTATTTAGGAGCTCAGCAAGCAATCAGGTTCTTTGGCGTAGGCCCCGTTCGTAACTCGCATTCAGAGGGTACTGAATCTGCGAGTCCCGCCTGAAGACGAAGGCGGGGGCGCCGCTCACCCCCAAAGATAGGTGGAATTAAGGATCCACCGGAACGGGGCCCACCCCCAAAGAACGTTTTAAAAAATTAACTCACCGGCCGTGAATCCTGGAGTTCCTAACATAGATGAGAAAGGAAGAGAGAGAGAATGAAAAAAAAAAAAACCCACATGTTAGATTTAGACGAGTACCATCCTTGGTTATATCGAATAAACCACTGCCGTCGTGGTTCTAACATATTATTATTATTAATAAGAAAATATATATCAACTATCGAGATACATGGACATATGCTGCTGGTATCCTTGGTTGCACGCATAAAACAGAGCCGCCTTTAGATGGACCTATAAGCACGAGCCGTCTTTTGATAGAACACATGGGCCACAGGCCATCTTTTGAAAGAACACATGGGCCCCAGGCCATCTTTTGATATAACACATGGGCCACAGGCCATCTTTTGATAGGACACATGGGCCACAGGCCATCTTTTGATAGAACACATGGGCCATCTTTTGATAGGACACATGGGCCACAGGCCGTCTTTTGATAGAACACATGGGCCACAGGCCATCTTTTGATAAAACACATGGGCACAGGCCATCTTTTGATAGGACACATGGCCACAGCCGTCCTTTGATAGAACACATGGCCGCAGGCCGTCCTTGATAGAACACATAGGCCTCAGCCCATCTTTTGAGAGGACACATAGGCCGCTGGCCGTCCTTTGATAGAACACATGGGCCACAGCCACTTTTGGTAGTACACTTGGCCGCAGCCACTTGAAACCATAACATGTAACAACTGGGAAGGAGGGAAGGATCCTGAGAAGAGGAGCGGGCAGAGAGGTCGATGTAGAAGGTAAGCTTGCTGAAATATTACCAGAGAAAGAGGGCCGAGTTGTAGCGGGATCTGGGCTGCAGTCAGGGTTGAAGAAAGAGTTTTCAAAATCTGTCATCTTGGACTGTAATCCTTTGACCGTTTGGGATAGGTTTTGAACTGCGGAAAGGAGCAGCAGATTAGTATCAGGTGGGTCGGCGATTTGAGAAGGAGATATCTCTTGATCCGGTAGTGATGTTCTTTTAGCTGAACGAGGTGTAGATTTTGCAGATCTTTTTCTGCTGGCTTTTTTCGGTTGAGCAGTGGTTGCGGCCAGGGTTCGAATTATGATTTCATCTTTGTGGGGGTCTCTTAAAAAAAAAAAAGAAAAAGAAAAAAAGTAGCCTATGAGCAGGCGTGGTGTAGCTTACTAATAGGCCTAAATAAATAAAAAATGTTTAATAAAAAAATTAAATAGTACATTTGGTTTAATTTGTCGTTTAATGAGGTCTAATATGTTGTTCATATATAAATAAATAGATCTCACCAAGCGTGTATTTAAGTGGTCCAGTGGCAGAACTTTTGCCAAGCGTGTCATAGGTTCTGGGTTCTAATCTGCTCTCGTATAAGGACACGTTTGTGTGCATTTTGTTTTGTAATTTCACCGGAACGAATAACGGATTGAAGCGGGCGTCCGAGTGAAGACTGTGCGCGAGGCGAGCCACAAGAGAACACAGTATCCGCGCCACTGATCGCAGCGGCAACGAGCACTTTGATCACTTTATTTAAAACAACACATTTCAGCGCTAGATCGCCTCTTATTTAACAAACGAACTAAATGAATGCTCTGCTAGTTAACTGAAGATGTTTTATTTATTTGTATTGGTATATTAGTGCCGCGAGATGTTTCAAAAGTGGTGGGGACAATATCGACCTTAGCAAAAAGTGGTGGGGACATGTCTCACCCGCAAATTACGCCTATAATAACACTTGCCTGATGGGTTATGCTACTGCTAGATCGGACGTTGAAGTCACTTCTGTGAGTTGAGAAAAGTAAGTAAAAATCCTGGCAGAAAGCGAAGCAAGGATGTAGTGTGATGACAATCCGAGATCCCGCGAGATCCATGTGTTTGGGATATTGTCCTATTTTTTAAGTCACGCTACAGTAGTCTGAAGGAAAAAAGTGCTTTATTTGTCATTTAAAATAATGGTGCTGATGATTTTTAGAGACCCCCACAGGTGTATGATTTTACTGCTTCCATGGGAGCTCATCCTCTCTCTATGGGAGCTCAGCTCCCACTGGCTCCCACGTAATTCGAACCATGGTTGCGGCGGCGTCTGGATGTGGAGAAGTAGATGCAGGAGGATTGCCCAGTGTGTTCTGGGCCAAGAGCAGAAGATCTTCTCTAGAAATTCCTTCGCTAGCAGGGATGCCGGCGTCCTCGAGAGCGTTTAGTATGAGTTCAGAAGAGCAGCTCGCCCATGAAGAGGTGCGGCATTGAATTCGGGTACTCCGGCGTGTAGCAGAAGGGGATGGCTGAACGAAATCGTCTGAATCTGAGTAGTCACAAATGGATTGGTTATCCTGAGACATGTTTGGTCGGCTACTGGCGCTAGCAGTTGAGTTACTGGAGCGACAGCATCTGCGAACTCAGACGAGTGTAAGCACTGCCCTTTTAAGCTACAGTAAATGATATGATTGGATAGATGAGGAGGTAATTAATGACGCGAACGATTGAGTCTTCCTGGCAGAACTTGCGCTAGCTTAATTTTTAATATTTTCCCACATGCCAAAGGCTGGGCCTTTAGTTACTGCCAGCCCACCCGGAAGGAAGTTAAGAACATCAGGATGAAGAGAATAGACACCAACGCACTCATCTTTTCTGAGGTCGATACCGGTGTAGAACTCATATCCCCACTCTGAGGCTGGCTTGAGGAAGGAGACGTAACCTAGTAAGCCATGGCCCAAGTAATAGAGGCCGTTTCTGAAGTTGGGCGGCAGGTCATATTCTACAGCTTCCGAGTCGTGATTCAGGTTTTTTGTTCTTCGATAAGTGCCCTTTTCTTAAAAAATTACGTAAAAATAGTTAGTGGTTGCGAAGTAGTGGTCTCCACCCTGGCAGTTGGGATGAAGGCTGTGAACTTCGGCATCGCTGTCTCTCTCCAGGCTGGTGACTCTATGGTAGGAATTGTCCTTGATGATGTACAAGTAGTTACGAGTGTAGTGGTCTCCATCTTTGCAGGCAGGGTGCAGACTCCAAATAGAGATAAATTTTAAATTTTTTAACTGCATAAAGCAGCCGAGATCAGAGCGGATTATAAAATACCAGTCTTTACTTCCACAGAAGTCAGTGCCTTTTGCTTTGCTCTTGGGAATAATGCCTTTCATCGTGCCTGAACCTGCAACATAGAATAAACCAAACATTCAGTCTCCACTAGGGCTGAGAAAAAAAAATAGATTCACCTAGCTATCGCGTTTTTTTTTTTTTTTTTTTTACTATTTTAAAATCGATTTTTTATTACAGAATTGATATTAATTCAAATTAAATTGGTTTATTTTTGTCCTTGCATATAGATGCGGTTGACAGAAGTTAGCCACTTTCGTTCCAACAGTGGGTGAAATATGTCGTTACCTATGAGTGTTTAGTGACATAATATCCCTTTCAAGTGTTCACGTGGAAGAGACGTGAGACTGAAAGCACTGAAGAGCCCTCTCGCTGCTCATATGCTGAGAGAGAGATAAGACAGTAGAGCTGCTCGATTCATCTTTAAAAGACTGTAATCTTGATTCAAACACACACGCGATCTTCTTCCATTTCGTCAGTCGATTAAACTTTGACAAAATCATATCGCAACATTCAAATCTGTGTTTGCGCTGACCCGGAGAGAGTTGTCATATAACAGCTTCACAAAACAAAACACAAACAGACTTTTCAACCTCATAGTATCATTATTTCTGTGATACAATAGTTCAAATAATCATAGAAATACTTGGATAAAAGTTTAAAGTTCAAATATAAACAATGATGTCTACGATATTGATCAAAATAGAGTAAATCAGCTTTTGATAGAAATTTAGACCATAAAATAACGCATTTATCGATTACATTGTTTCGCCACTAGGTGTCGACAAGTGACTATTTGTTATTTGAATCATTTATTCAAGAGCATGTAGTATTGTATGATGCTTCTGAAATAAAAGTCAGAAAGTTTGTTTTTGTAAATATGACTCATCCTATAGACCAGGGATAGGCAACTTCAGTCCTGGAGGGCCACTGTCCTGCAGAGTTTAGCTTCAGCCCTGATAAAAACTCACCTGCCTGTATCTATCTAGTAATCCTGAAAACATTGATTGCCTTGTTCAGGTGTGTTTAATTAGTGTTGGAGCTAAACTCTGCAGGACAGTGGCCCTCCAGGACTGAAGTTGCCCATCCCTGCTATAGACCTTATGTAGCCCCGCCCCTTTTCAGCGCCGCGCTCGTTGTCTTTCGACTTCCGGTCTGTATTTTCACAGAGATCTTGCGTATTTATGAATGAACGGCTCGTTTTAAAATCTTTTCGGTCTACTGACATTTGTTAACACATCTGCTTTAAACATTACAGTCCTCATTATAACTTTTGTTAACTCTACAATAAGTAAATCCACTTCACAAGCTAATTACTCCTCGACAGTGATGCCACAGAAATATACAGATCGACCACAAAAACGGAAGTTCAAAGACAATATTCTGAAGATGGCAGCGCACTCGTTTCTCTGGCGCATAAGGTCTATACATCATGCACAGTCTGTATAAGTGTATGATTTAACTTTTCCCCATGGTCTAGTGCTAAAAAAAGTAGAAATATTTTTTTTCGCAATATATTGTAATATCGAATCGCAACGCAATTCTTAAAAAAAAATGCACCCAAGTATCGTGATAGTATCGCATCGAGAGATACTGTAGGTGTATCGTCCCAGCCCTAATCTCCACACCAAATGAATGCGGCTATTTTAGTCCTTCTATAGATTGAGCTCATTACCAAAACACTTTACAAAAAGATAGCAACATAATTTTAATTTGTCAGATTGTTTAGATGATATAAGCAAATTTGTATTGTAGCCATGTCTCAATTAACTTATCAACTTATACAGGATGTCCTCAATCAACTAAATAATACAAATGCACACACTTGTCAAGTCACCTTTATTTATATAGAGCTTTTTACAATACAGATTTTGTTTCAAAGCAGCTTTACAGAGATAACAGGAAAGATAATGCAAAAAAGTTTGTTTCCAGAAGAAAATAGCGTCAGTCCAGCTTAAGTTAGTTCAGTAATGGTTTCATTTTTGTTCTGTTAGATTTTAAAACTATAATCTCGTGTTTTTATGTGTATACATTATGTGTTAGTATTCCCAAACTCTCTGACGGTGTGATCTATGGGTTATTTGATTGATGTCATATAAAAATATATATAAAACATGTCTGTAATTAAAGTAAAAATGATTGATAAACACGTCTTTGGTATGTAATTAAATGGGTGTCTTGTTCATTATAATTATTTTCATATAAAAGCAACAGATCTTAAATTACATCCAGTTTATTATCAACACTGTGCATGAGCGTGAATCCCGTGAATCCTGCGATATCCATCTTTGATCTCACAGGTGTCAGATCCACTGCGAGAAGAGAGAACTGTCCGTCTTACCTGCGCTTTTCTCACTCCTCCCCTCGACTACATTACAGGCGAGGCAAGGCGCATCTCAAACAAGCCTATTAATGTGTGTGTGTGTGTGTGTGTCTGAGACATATTTCTGTTAGTATTTGACCCTTAAGGGGTGTAACCAAAGACAACCCTTACAGAACAATAATATATGGGAATATAATGCGATATATTACATAATACATTTCCATATTTCAGAAACTAGTGCTTATATTTTCCAATATACTGCAATATATGCACACAATAAAGGGTAAAACTGTAAATATTACATATAATGCTATTTTTGTCTTCATTTATAAATATTTGATATGTATCAAGTTTTATCCTTTATTGTGTACATATATTGCACATACATGTTAATGATTAGCGGTCGGTGACTCTGGTGTAGTTTGGACTGGAGTCGCTACCGACATCCTTTAACAGCGTATTCATGCTTGAACTTGAAGTGAACTCAACTTTCTGCAGTGGTGAGTGCGATGAACGCAAAAAAGTAAACAAAAAAATATTAATTTGCAGTATAGCAAGTAAGCCAACTGTTTTCGTTTATTCCAGGGGGCCAATGTTTCATAAAACATTGAAGCTTCCCCGGGCGCCGCCATTGATTAGCGGACCCCCACCTGCTGTTAGCATCCCATTGACTCCCATTCATTTTGGCGTCACTTTGACAGTGAATAACTTCACATCTGAGGCGTTTAAAGACTCTATTTATTTCGACCATTATTTATTTCTAAACAAACACAAAAATGTATAAAAGGCTCCATTACCTTGTATCTTCCGTTATGGCAGAAGCAGTTTTTGTAAAAATAGGCTAACGATTGCGTCATAACCACGCGACTCTCTCTCGCACAGTAGAGAGATTATCGTATGGACAGGAGGAGAAGCTCGCGGGCAATCGGGGGGACGTGGAGGCAAAATGACAAAATAATTAATCAGAATACATAGCTAAAGTTGCTCCTGCTCCTCGCTCATGGACAGCTCCTACTCACACTCTCCGTCTCTGCGAGATTCGGATTCAGATTTCTCTCGGCACAGCTACTAGAAGACAGACGGGTTGCTCACGTCACATCTACATCGTCAAGCTCAGTGTGAGTCTGCGCAGTCGCTCCGCCATCAGGAAGAGAGAGCTTCGGTAACACTTTACAATAAGGGTGCACTAATCTGCATTAATTCATGCTTAACTAATGCACAGATAATCATGTGTTAATGTATGACTCATGAAGAACTAAACCATTAATTAATGATTACTGCATCAGCAACTAATAAAGATTCTAAATGATTAATAGATTAGGTAATATATGAATTGTAATTAATTAAATGTGTCATAATGTATTAATTCCTTAATAACTTATTTTATTAACTAAAAGTGTAAATTAATGTGTTAATTACCACAGGTGGTCAAAGTCATGTACTTCAACTTCCAGTTGTCTGCTTTAATTAATCATTAACTAATGATTTGCAAATGTATCATTATGTTATGACTTTACTTGTTGAGGCACATGACTGTTAACTAATTGTTAAGTAATATGCCATTTTGCATTAGTTAAGCATGAATTAATGCAGATTAGTGCACCCGTATTGCAAAGTGTTACCAGAGCTTCTAATTGACTTCACTGTTCTCCGTTGAATCCAATGGGGTCGCTGTGTCCATTTCTTTTACTGTCTATGGTTTATTCTTATTTTTGGCTTCGCCTATAGTATACAGTATCATATGACAAATAACAAATAAAATTCTTGTATAGCCAATATTTTATATTTGTAATCCCCAATCACTCTCTCTTTCTTTAGGGAATATTCTAAAGAGCTTTCTATAGAAACTTTCTGATGTGTTTGACACAGATGCACTTAGACTCTTATGAGCAGTCTAAGTCTGATTGGAGTCTGCTAAATAGTTACCTGAAGTTTAAAGGGATACTCCACTTTAAAATGAAATTTGGTATATTTTTTTCCTACTATGGAAGTCAATGGGACCAGTTAAGATGGCTGACTGAGAAAAAGAATGAATGGGATTGGAACCATGAACAGGAGTCTGCATGGCAACAGTTAAAAGTGATACTAACTAAAGAGCCAATCTTGAAATTGTATGACCCCAAACGTTCTATTAAGATTTCAGCTGATGCTTCACAGACAGGATTAGGAGCAGTATTGCTTCAGGATTATGATGGAACCTGGCAACCAGTTGCATATGCCTCACATTCAATGACTGATGCGGAGTGTAGGTACGCTCAAATTGAAAAAGAGTTGCTCAGTATTACTTTTGCTTGTGAGAGATTTCATCAGTTTGTGGCAGGACAGTCCGTGGATGTTGAAACCGACCATAAACCATTGATTGCATTGTTCAAAAAATCTCTTCATGATTGTCCATTGAGAATTCAAAGAATGATGATCAGATTGCAACGTTATGCATTAACAGTGTTTTATACACCAGGTAATTTAATGTTTGTGGCAGACACCTTGTCCAGAGCTGTAGACCCAACTACTCCTTCGAGTGGAAAGTTGATTGAAGACATTCAAGCATATGTGAACATGATCGTAGAAGCTTTACCTGTTGCTGATTCCAAAATGAAATTGATCAACAAAGAAACAGAACAAGATCAAAAAGTCTTCGTGAATTGCTTGATCGTGATTATGCTCGCTCCGTCTATGGTTCTACGGTCTCACGTATCAGTTCCAAGTCAAGTACACCCATAAGTCAACCTTCACTGAATTCCATACTGATGGCTAAACGAATAGAGGCAGAAGCAGAGCTTGCGCCAAAGGATGCAGAATATGCAACACTATTGGAGGAAAAGGAACAAAAGGAAAGAATACAACTTCTAGAAGAAAGGCAAAGAAGAGAACTTGATGCTCAAAGGAGTGAGTTTGAAAGATTACACGCGGTAAAGGAGGTAAGAGCAGCTAGAGCCAGACTAGAAGTGTATGACAAAGAAGAAATAATTTCCTCTGCTAATCAAAATCAGGAGCTGCAGCAACCTGTAAGCATTCCTACACAAGAACCTGTGTATTCATCCTCAATTAAGCCAACACTCAATGAAAAAACATCATCGCCAACTCTCAGTGCTGATGTGTCTTACCTTGCACAGGCTGTTCAAGACAGTATAACGCTGAACAGACTTCCTATGCCAGAGCCTACAGTCTTCAGTGGTGACCCCATTCACTTTATTGAATGGAAGGCTTCTTTTCAATCGCTCATCGACAAAAGACATATCTCCTCAGCAGACAAGTTATACTACTTGAAGAAGTATGTCACTGGTTCCGCCCGGAAAACTCTAGAAGGGATTTTTTACAGAAATGATGAGGAAGCTTACAAGGATGCATGGAAAAGACTTCAAGATCGCTATGGACAGCCGTTCATTGTACAAAGAGCATTCAGAGAGAAACTCGCATGCTGGCCCAAAATACAGCCCAAGGATGCTGAAGGACTAAGAAGTTTCTCAGATTTCCTGAATGCATGTAAAGATGCTATGCCTCATGTTAAGGGACTGGAAATACTGAATGATTCTGAGGAAAACAGAAAACTCGTCAGTAAACTTCCTGATTGGGCGGCTGCCCGCTGGAATCATCAAGCTACGCAAACACTGAGTGAGACTCAAGATTTCCCACCTTTCCATGATTTCGCTAACTTCATGTCAGTTGAGGCCGAGGTAGCCTGCAACCCAGTCACTTCCTTCTATGCTCTTCACACTTCTGAAGCTAATAAGGATAAACATAATTTCAAGGTTAGTAAGAACAAAGCTAATGTCTTCCACACAAAGATAATCACACAACATGAGAATCCGAAGCACACTAGTAAAGTCTCTAAACCATGTCTGTTCTGTCGAAACGGTGAACATCAAATTCATGATTGCTCTAAATTCTCTGCAAAGTCTCTTGAAGAGCGGAGACAGTTCATAAAGGATACTAAGCTGTGCTACGGATGTTTAAAGCTCGGTCACAGTGCCAGAGACTGTCGTTCCAGACATAGCTGTGATACCTGCAAGGGAAGACATCCTACCTGCTTACACGATGACAGCTTTGAAAGAAGGGTGAGGTCCTCCCCTGCCCAAAGCCCAGAGAACACACACGAAAGGGTTGTGACGACGTCTTTAAGTGTAGAATCTGGATGCACATCTGCTAACACCTCAATAATTGTGCCAGTGTGGTTGTCCTCACAAAATGACCCAGCCTCGGAGAAACTCGTCTATGCTCTGTTGGACACACAAGGTTGAATCATGCCCAGTGACACTTAGGCTCACTACCATGGTTGGAAGAGATTCGTCGATATCAAGTGAAAGAGTTTCCGGTCTTCGAGTCAGAGGTTTTAATTCTACGGTAATTCTAGAACTTCCCCCTGCATACACTAAGGAATGTATCCCTGTGGATCGTGCCCACATCCCTACCAGTGAGACTGCCAGGTGTTGGAAACATCTTGCTCCTCTGGCAGACAGAATTCCCCTGCTTCAAGACTGTGAGGTTGGTCTATTATTAGGATATAATTGTCTCAGAGCTTTAGCACCCAGAGAAGTGATTCTTGGAGCTGACAATGAGCCATATGCTGTTCGCACGGATCTCGGATGGAGCATCGTGGGCCCTTCCTTGACACATTATGAGTTACAAAGCGGTGTTAGCATGTGTCACAGAGTATCTATTAAGGAGATTCCTTCTGTAACACCAGCTGATGTTATTAAAGTGCTGGAGTCAGATTTCAAGGATACTAAAGAAGACTCAAGAGTGGTGTCTCAAGAGGACATTATGTTCTTGAATAAACTGGAAGAAAACATCAAAATGAACAAAGACAGCCATTTGGAAATGCCCCTTCCATTCAAGAAAAGACCCTATCTTCCAGATAATGAGCCTCTTGCTGTCATGAGACTTCAACATCTAAAGCGGAGATTAATTAAGGACCAGGAATATAGAGAGCATTATGTGAAGTTCATGGAAGACGTAATAGAGAATGGTGATGCAGAGAGAGTCATTGATGAAGGAAAGAAAGGAGAAAATGGTACATCCCTCATCACGGGGTGTATCACTCAAAGAAGCCGGGGAAATTACGCGTAGTCTTCGACTGCTCTGCCAGATACAAGGGGTCCAGCTTGAACGATCATCTACTTACAGGCCCTGACCTGATGAACAGCCTGACTGGCATTCTTTTGCGGTTCAGACGGTATCCAGTGGCTTTGATGTGTGATATTGAGAGGATGTTTCACCAGTTCCATGTTGACGAAGCAGATCGAGATTACTTACGATTTCTATGGTGGAGAAATGGAGATTACGACTCACAACCTCAAACATTCCGCATGAGAGTACATCTATTCGGTGCCTCGTCATCCCCTGGATGCGCCAACTACGGACTGAAACATCTTGCAAGAAAAGGTGAACATCTGTACCCCCTAGGTTCACAATTCATTATGCGAGATTTCTACATGGATGATGGAGTCTGCAGTGTTGAATGTGTAGAGAAGGCCATCCAGTCGGCGCGAGAAGCTCGCCGGGTTTGTGCACTAGGAGGTTTAAGATTGCATAAGTTTGTGTCCAGCAATAAGGCAGTTTTGGAGAGCATACCACCCTCTGAGTGTGCTGTGGATGTTACAGCTGTCGATCTGTCCCTCACTGACCAGCCTTTGGAAAGAGCCTTGGGCATCTACTGGCAACTGGAACATGATAACTTCAGATTTCGTGTCAACCTAAGGGAACAGCCAGCAACCCGTAGAGGCATACTGTCTATAGTGGCCTCATTGTTCGACCCCCTAGGGTTTCTTGCACCATTCTTGCTCAAAGGAAAGGCTGTTCTGCAAGAAATGTGCAGAAATGGCGTGGGCTGGGATGATCCTTTACCTGATAGTTTGCGACCAAGGTGGGAGCATTGGAAGGCCGATCTTGAAAACTTAGAGAAGATCAAAGTGCCTCGTTGTATTGTGCCTGCTGGATTTCAGAGAATCACAAAGAGAGAAATTCATCACTTCTCAGACGCCAGCACAAGGGGATATGGCCAGTGCTCATACCTTAGGCTCGAGAACGAACAAGGTGATGTCCATTGTGCTTTGCTCATGGCAAAATCTAGAGTAGCCCCACTTAAGGTCACAACAATCCCTCGGTTAGAGTTGACCGCTGCGGTTGTGTCAGTTGCAGTGAATGATATGTTAAAGGAAGAAATGAACCTTGCAGATGCAGAGGCATATTTCTGGACTGACTCTCAAGTGGTGTTAGGCTATATAAACAACGAAGCTCGCCGCTTCCACACGTTCGTCGCAAATCGAGTTCAGAGAATCCATCACAGTACAACTCCTCAACAGTGGCGATACATTCCCTCAGATGAAAATCCAGCTGACTATGCATCACAAGGTATGAGTGTCAATGATCTTGTCACTTCCAGTTGGTTCAGAGGACCGAATGTCTTGTGGGAAAAGCAAATGGCTCCCCCTGTGGATGTTAACACACAACTTCCAATTGGAGACCCAGAGGTCAAGAAGGCTCAGTCACTAAACACGCAAACGGTACAGTATTCCTGCTTATCCAACCGTCTCACAAAGTTGTCCTCATGGTCCAAAGTCATCCAAGCAGTTGCATGTCTACTTCGTAGAGTCAGGCAGGACAAGTCAAGTGACCACAGTACAGTGGCAGAACGTGAGGATGCTAAGTGCATCATCATCAAAGATTTACAGAGTCAGATGTATGCAGAAGAGATAGCCTTACTCTGTAAGGGCAAGCAAACTCCCACGCAACAACAGGCTATGCAATCTCGACGTCTTTGTCGACCACGACGGATTGCTCAAGGTGGGAGGAAGGCTTTGTAATTCTTCTGTCCCTAACTCCATTAAATATCCAGTAATAATTCCAAAGGAACACCATCTTAAAAAACTTCTGATCGCTGATTGTCATGAAAAAACTGAGCATCAAGGAAAAGGCTTAACTATAAATGAGATCAGATCAAGAGGATTTTGGATAACAGGAGTAAACAGGACTGTAGCCTCCTTTGTACGTCGGTGTGTGAGATGTCGTAAGCTTCGCAGACCCACAGAAGAGCAAAAAATGGCCAACCTGCCCTCAGAGCATATAGATCCATCCCCTCCATTCACGTACTGCGGAATGGATGTTTTTGGTCCATTCATCACCAGACAAGGCCGTAAATCATACAAGAGGTATGGACTTGTCTTTACCTATTTCTTTTGCAGAGCCGTCCATGTTGAGATGCTGGATGACATGTCCACGGATGCCTTTATCAACGGCCTGCGTTGTTTCATCGCTATCAGAGGAGCAGTTCGTCAAATAAGGTGTGACCAAGGCAGTAATTTCATTGGAGCTGAGAATGAGTTTGCTAAGGCCATGAAAGAGATTGACACCAATCATCTGGTAGCGTTCTTAGCAGAAAAACAATGTGACTTTGTCTTCAACGCACCCCATTCAAGTCACACAGGAGGAGTTTGGGAGAGACAGATTAGAACTGTGAGAAGTGTTCTTCATGCCACTCTGTCCTTATCTTCTGGAAGGCTTGATGATTCTTCCCTTCGGACCTTCTTCTATGAGGCTATGGCCATTGAAAATAGCCGACCGCTCATGGTAGACAATCTGAATGATCCTAAAAGTCCTGAGCCCCTTACCCCAAATCACCTGCTCACTTTGAAAACTACCCAAGCTCTACCACCCCCTGGCAAATTTGTTAGAGAAGACGTATATGCTCGCAAGAGATGGCGCCATGTCCAATACTTAGCAGAACAATTTTGGGGCCGTTGGCAGAAGGAGTATGTGTCTAACATTGCAACCAGACAATGCTGGCTTACACCAAGAAGGAACATGCAAGTTGGAGATATAGTCTTGGAGAAGGCAGACGATCTGCCCAGGAATGAGTGGCGCTTGGCAGAAGTTATTGAGACTGTAGTTAGCAAGGATGGTTTGGTAAGAAGAGTGAAGATACGTTTTGGAGACAGAAAACTGGGTAAGGATGGTAAACGTCTGAACAAACCTTCAATAGTTGATCGCCCAGTGCAGAAGCTGGTCCTGCTGCTAGAGGCAGCCTGAACTTCCTGACATATCCTTTGATTTATGCAGTTCATAGTACAATATGTTTACATTTTTCTTTTACATCTAGCCTTAAACATGGGTAAACATGGGCGTCGCGACTGAGTGCGTTGTTGTGCTTGGAGCTCCGTCGAATTAATTCAGAAACCTTGTTTTTTTTCTTTACACTCTTTTACAAACGAACTTTTTCATTTTTATAGCGTGTGAACATATCTGGAATACTATTCTCCTTAAAAAACAATCGGATTGCTCGGATATCGCTACATATATCCAACCTTTCGAACTTCCGCTACTAGCCTTAGCCCGCTAGCATTACACGCGTGGTCGCGCCTATCGATCGACTTATTTCACTGCACGACTTATTACCCGTATCACTGAAAGCTATAATTCGCCATTATAGCACATCTGCTATAATGGCGAATATAACGGATGTGTGTCTAACGTTACCTTTGAGTGCAGGTGAGGACACCTTCGAGCTGCATTCTGTGCAGTTAGAGCTGGAATCCATGGAGAAGCAGATCCGCGACCTACTAGAGAGACAGGCCGAGCTACGAGATCGACGATTCACGGTTGAAACATCACGCGCCGATGCTCACAAGTCAGTGGTTAGTAACCTTTTGACTCCGACCTCGTCTACTCCATGTGTTTCTCTGCCCAGGATGCGATCATCCCTGGTTTCATTCACTCCGGCACCGACACAACAACATGGACCCTGGGTGATTCCACAGCGGAAGACTCGGGCCAGGACCAGAGCTAGGACCTCTCCACCCCTCCCGGCCTTCGAGATCTCCACCTGGAACCGCTTCTCCCCTCTACGCGAGACGGAACGCGACGCTGTGATCATCGGCAGTTCCATCGTCCGGCATGTCCATGCTTCCATAGGTAAAGGTAAGGTGCGCACTCACTGCTTTCCTGGTGCTCGTGTTCTCGATGTCGCTGCACAGGTTCCCGGGATTCTGAATGGTGACGAGCCCGTCGGAGCTGTCGTGCTGCACGCGGGAACGAACGACATTAGGCTGCGGCAGTCGGAGGTTCTGAAGAAGGACTACACTGTCGTGTAACATTATCATTACATTATAGTGTAATCGAAATTTCGACAAATTCTGCTGGGATCATATGACCACTGTTACTCCACATCTAGATCAGTAGTAAAAATCTGAATTGGTATGTTCTGTGATTTTTAAAGGCCCTTTTTTGATCAAAAGTTGTAATTATTGTGTAATTACTATGGTAAACAATCGAAATTTCGACAAATTCTGCTCGGGTCACATGACTACTGTTACTCCACATCTAGATCAGTAGTAAAAATCTGAATTGGTATGTTCTGTGATTTTTAAAGAGCATTTTTTTATTTAAAGTTGTAATTATTCAGTAATCATACATTAACAACTCATTTTTACCCCAAATTTATTATTATATGGGTAATTATGATTTTTTGGAACATTAAAATTCATTGTATGACCATTAAAACCTATTAAAAATTAATAAAATGCATATTTTTTGGTTAAACTGAACTGAGTTTGAATACTGTGGGAATGGCAGTTGTTGTTTTTTCTTTGTTTACAAACAACGTCTGGTTTAGCAGGGTCACAGACTGCAGCTGCTTTGTTGGTGTGAGGAGACTGAATAGGAAGGTTGTGTGGTTGTATTCAGGGTAAATTGGAGAAATTACAGTGCATTATGGCCAAGTCAGTGCTTTTTGAGGCAGGGAGGGTGAACACAGACAATATTTTGTCTGCTGTTGCAGGTTTTACTGAAATGGAGGATTTTTTGGCGGACGAGAATGTGAAAATCCCCATCCACTGCACTACTGCTGAATGTGACAGCATATACTTCACATATGATATTGATGGGGTTGTTGTGCAGGTGAAGGAGTTGTCTGGTGTGAATGGTCGTGTTCACCATCTGTTCCTGCCGGAATTCCATCCTCACATGATGAGTGAACACGACCATTCACACCAGACAACTGGGTTGTTGTGCAGGTGAAGGAGTTGTCTGGTGTGAATGGTCGTGTTCACTATCTGTTCCTGCCGGAATTCCATCCTCACATGATGAGTGAACATTATGACATCTTGAGGAAACACTTCAATCTGAGCAACCTCAGTAAGAAATATGTGAGTGCACTGCAGAATTGCAGTGGATGGACGCTGGGCCATGTTGAGGGGGGCTATTTTATGAACATTTCAGTTGTTCCAGAAAGCAATGGAACAATTGACAATATGTTCATTGATAAATATGTAGCCAAGTGTAAGACAATAGAAATATTAAATGCAGTTTTACAGGAGTTCAAGTCCGCATTGCGTGCAATGGCTCCTCGCAATATGGATCGCCCGTCCATAATGAAAGTGAATTTGCATGACCTGTCCCGCTTTAACATCCTTGCTGGGGACCAGGGCTTCTTGTTCAGGTTACTGCAAAAGTGCATTAACCAGATAAGTGAGGGGTTCAACGTCCAGCTAATATTGACACTGTCCAAGTTTGGACAGAAAGATGACGACCTGTTGGATTTGGGTGCATTAGTGGATCCTGAGTGTGTTATGTGTGTGTCTGTGCACACTGCCTGTACGGTACACTCAAAAGACCCAAGGATCCACGTATTCTGGTCTCGGTATGGTGTGCAGGAGGTGGTGGGCAATAGAGGGAGTTTGTTCTCAGCTCTCTCTATTAACGAAACAGCCAATTTCTCCTCCAACCTTGACAACAGAGGGTTAGACATCTCAAGGGCACTGCGGGGGATTTTCAGGGAGAGAGACCTCGGCTACACCCTGACGTTTGTGCAGCTGTATGCAAATACACCGCACAACCGACTACAGAAGGTGCATATCCATCCGGTGAGTGGGTGCTTGGTCACCTGTGGTGCATTTCACCCGAGGCACCAGAGAACAATGAAGAATAGGGCAGACACATATCTGACTTACATGTCAGATATGTGTCTGAAGTTTGGTTCCACAGTTAGGGCCCGTATTGAACAAGTTGGGCTTTTTGAGGGGGGTGACATCCAGCACGTCATGGATGCTGAGTCCTCTTTCAATGAGGAGAACTTGCTCAGTTTGCTGAGGGACAAGCCTCTGCTTGTTCCCTTTACAGACATCACTGCTGATGGTGGGGCCATTCAGACAGTACAGAGTGTAGCCCAGCACATGGTGGCCAGACTACGATCCCTTTTTGAGGGAAATTGTTGCAAAGGTGGCTATGAGCAGTCCTGGGCTGCTTTTCAGTTGGAGCTAGGGCTGGAGGAATTATTTTTCGGCCACCCATTCTCCTCACGGGACCACCAGTACACTGCAAGCCTGGGAACCAGCTCTAACCAGAGCACAAGTTTGACCTGACAGCGGGGATTTGCACTCGCCCCAAGCAGCAGTGCTAGTGCTGGTCTCGTTCCACCTCCTTTGAGGCACTGGACATGTAATGAGACACAGCAAAGCCGCATTGAACGATTGTTCAAATTTTCAGATTGTGTGAATGCTGGCATGAGTGTGGTTGGGGCCGAGCTGACCATGCTGTTACTGTGTGATTTATATGATCGCAATGACAGGATCCCCATTGCGGCCCTGCGAAACAGTGTCTGCCCGGGGACACTAAAGGGGTCCATGTCTATCCAGGGTCTAAGTGAGACCCTGGAAGGCGAGGCCTCATTTGTGTATCCCCACACATTCAGCAGGGCCAAGGATATGGTGTGTCAAGCAGGACATAATGTAAAGTCCTGCTTGATGACAGGATTGCGAGGGCACTGCCATCACTTTTTCCCAGCCTTGAAGTTTTACAGTGTGAACAATAATAAAAAAGTGTCGTGGAACTTCAAAGACTACTGGGAAATCCATGACATAAATGAAGAACCGTCTGTGGAGGCTAGGGCAGTGAGCCTGGTGGGAGACGTCTGTCTTGAGTTGGAGAAAAGGGGACTGTGCTTCATTAGAAATACTGAGAAGTACATGCAGCGTGGTATGCCCTGGGTGAAGGAGGTGCTTCTGAGGCTGCCAGAAGCTCTCCAGGGCCAGGATGTTATTGATGTGATGTGCTTCGTTAGCTGCATTGGGATCCTCCAGAATGGGGATTACATCAGTTTTGACAAACTGAGGGCCCTTCTGGAGGATCTTCCTCTGTCACAAGCCAGGTTTAGGACGTTACAGGTGCTGTCACAGTTTTTGTTGCCTAGGGTGTATGGCATCAAACTCTGGTCCCTACATGAGACCATACCATATAAGGTACGCGTCTCAGCTACTCGTCCACCATCAAAGAGTAGTGTGCCAGAGAGCACCGTGTCTGAGCCGGTGGCAGAGGAGGGTGCGGAGGAGGATGACTTCAGGAGTCATGAGGAGAATGTGAGGAAGCTTCTTACACGTGCTCTCCCAGCCAACTGCTCCATCCGCTGGAGCAGCATGGAGCTGGCATTGGTGAATGTGAATCCAGACATTAGCCACAAAGAGGCATATGCCGAATACATGTGCCAGTGCCAGTCCCGGAGCATTGCGTTCCGCACATTCAATGCGTTCTGTAGGAAACGGAATGTTATGATGAAGTAGTATGTTATTTATGTTATATCTATAGGGTTAGTGTTAGTTTTAGATTAGTAATTATAATAGAATTAGTGTAAAGTACAGATGTTAGTTAGTAATTAGGGTTCATTTGTAGGTTTGGTGTTGGTTAGGGTTAGGCTAAGTATTTTTTTTTTGGACAGTTTTTTACAGTGATAGCTGTGTTGGGTGTTTTTTTTATGCAAGTTAGTGTTAGGTTTAATATAGCATAGCGTTAGGGGTTGTATTTTTTTCAAAAAAAAAAAAAAAAAAAAGACAAACAAAAAGACAAAAAAAATTAAAAAAAATAACAGTAACCCAACCTCTGACATTACACAAATCAGTGTACTGTCAGTGCCGGTCCCAAGTCCGGATAAATGGGGAGGGCTGTTATACCATTCTAAAGGGTTAGTTCTCAGCTTTCCAATAAGTGTACTCCCATGTCGGTGGTATGTTTAGTTCATTAGATATTGACACTCGAAATTGAAACCGGAAGTGTCTATATCTCCTAACTTGAACGTCGCATGGAATCATGGGAGGGGTTAAAAGAAAGGTCCGGATGAGGCCTTTAAGATGACACTATGTACATGTCATTCTGAGCCTTGGGGGCCGAGCTATGGGGCCTAATATATTTGTGTATCCAAAAACTATCTCGGTCTAGGAACGGCTCGTGATTGGTGTCATTGGAAAGGTCTCTGAGAGTGCTTTCCAATGACACCTCGTTTGTGTCGCTGCGACCTTCCCAGGCCGAGATACATTTTTGAAACATGAATATATGTTGTCCCATAGCTCCGCCCAGGAAGGGGCCAGCGACATAAACCAGGCATCATTCGAAAGGGTTTTCTCAGACCTTTCCAAAGAGTCTACTCTGATGGCTGTGGTATGTAGGGGTCCTGAGATATTGACACACAAAATTGACCCGGAAGTGATCTTATAGCTCCGCCCAGGAAGCAGCCAGCGACATCCCAGATAGCAAAAAATATCTGCACGGCTTCTTTTTGCCGCCGGCCCCAAGCTGTCGGCTATAGGAGGATCTTTGTTGACATCTTTGTACGCATGCGCGAGTGGTTGTGTGGCAACAAAACAAACCGTATGGCGGGCTGTAAAGACGCGACGAGCACTTTCAAGAGAGTTAGCGGGCGAAATCCACAATATATAAGCACTTTAACATCTGAAGACCGGAGGAGGTTTGGAGAGAAGCTCAAAATTTGTATTGATGACAAAATCGAAGTTATTCAAAGGCAAAGCCCATATGAGATCTGGGATGACAAAAAACGTTGGTCCGACTCGCCCGTGTCTTGGCCACCAGAGACATTTATTCTTATTTAATAGAAACCCCTGGACCCTTCACTCATGAAAGATTAAAGGCTTTCAAAAGTCTGGAGGCCTATGATTATTTTGTTTCTCGAAAAGTTGGGCCGATCTTTTCTGCCAAACCGAAAGAAATATGACTCGGTTGATTTGACTCATTTTAAAAAAAATTTTTTTATTAAATCTTCTATAAATACATAGTCACGAAGACTTACCATGAACAAAATGAGCCTCACAAACTCGATCAGTAACTTAGCTGCAAGAATCCAGGCTTTTTTCGGAGCGTCCAGGTTCATTTCTTTCGTTTTTCGCGATCCTTTTCGGAGGGAATTCAAAAAAACTTTTTATCAGGCCCCCAACAAGCCGTACAATCGACCACAGCAAGACGGAACCATCCTCTTCTCTAAATCCTCCTCCAAACGTGCAAAACAATCAAATTACAGGTATCTAGCGGTGTTTCTTGCCACACGATTCCCATGATGCAACGCGACAAACATAAACAATGACGTCACAAAAGATCCGCCTATAGGTGCGCCCCGCTGGCGGAGATTAAACGTTTGCCGCCGAATACGTCACTCCCATTTCTTGCGAGATGCCGCCGGCGAACAGCCGCCGGGCCGCCGACTTCATTCTCTCTGACGGTTGCCGCCGTCTAAATGAACCGCGGCCGGCTGGCGGCAAGCCGCTTTGAAATCGACCAGCCATGAGTGAAACTGATAGCATTTTAACTACTTTTCACATTTAAAGCGATTATAATTATTATGTGAATTATATCAATTTTTGTTGTTGCTCTAAAGCCATTAGGGGTTATAACAGATTTGTCTCTGATTCCATTTATATTAGCCTACTTTGAAACTCTGAAGCGATAGCAGATATGTAAAATATATAGAATTATTTTATTCACTTAAGGTGACAATTCTTTACATTTCTTTGATTTATGCACAATTTGAGATGTACCAATAATAGACCAAAAATGATTCATTTTTCTAAAACTTACTTGGCAATAAATATCTTTCTGATTCTGATTTGTTTTTTAAATAAATATTTCATTCATGGTATGAACAATTTAGATTTTTCACCAATGCCTGAAATCAGTGAACAATGAAAGACATCTGCAACTTGGCCAAAATCTTGGGTTTGCTTTATATTTTTTTTATTAATTTGCAACCATGGTAATGTCTATGAGAAACATGAAAATCTCTGTTTTGACCTGAAGGATAGAGTGAAATATTTAGAAATATTTTGTCTCTCTGTCATGTCTTTCATTGTTTTTACAAGCTCATTTTTAAAAATTTATTTTACCTTTTACATGTATAAGGGATTACTTTGCAGTTTGCAATTGCGAGTTTTGCGACCTGTACAAATGTTTAAGAAAGTGTTAAAGCACAAACAGAGAAGTACCTCCACCGGTCGAGAGGGGCAGCACCTAAAAAACTGAAGCAGATAACTCGTCTCGTCACCTCTATGCTCGTCACACGGTTTCAGTATTTGGAGAGAGGAAATATATGATCTTTTAAGTAAGTACATTTTGCCTTTTTGTGTGATGCAATATAACTATGTTCATTTTTTACATTGTTTTTAGTACTTCTTCTTAAAATCTGTTCTTGCCTAACTAGTCAAGCTAAAGTAACTTAAGTTAGTCTTGTTTGCAAAGTTTCCGCCATGTTTCTGATATAGCTAGGCTAACGTTACTTGGTTTCTTCCTGGCGTTGAGTTTTTTTCTTCTTCTAAGTATGTTTAACTGTTACGTATGTTTGTACAAGTGTAAGTACATGTGGTTTAAGATAGTATTGGTCAGTCGAATTAACTAACGTTACAGTTCCTGAACTACTGACAATTATTCTGCCGCCTAACGTTACGTGGGAATGGTAACGTTAGCAAAATCTTCACGACAAGAAAGACTGATTTTTATAGTAGTATAATTTCTGTTGTTTTCTAACTAAACATAATTATGCTGCTAGTCTAGATTACAGTGTTCGCTACCACATGCTGTTCACCTTTTTTACACACTGAGTTCAAGCATGTTCTAACGTTGTTACATGTTGAAATGTATCTAGCTACAGTAGGTAACGTTAGCCAAACTTTACATCTAGAAAGACTTAGCGGTAGTTTAACTTTTGGTGTTTTCTTACAAAAATAACGATGTATATAGGTTGTTTATATGATTTTGTTTGTCTGAACATGGTTTTCTGTTGATCCACTTGTGAAAATTACTGCTTTTTCGAAGGGGTGAGCATTTTAATGTTGTTGATTTTGCCTGAAAAAAATGAATCAAAAAGTTTCCTTTATGCTAATGTGTCTTCTATTTTAGATGCTTCACATTGTTCAGTTTATCAACAAGGAGGATCTGCCATTTGCAGTGGTTCCGCAAGAGTGGCCCAGCGAAGGGCATGTGCCATTGGCCCCCATTTAACCTCCGCAAAAAAGACAAAGGAACAATTTAGCCATCCGCTGCACACCTCCACACAGCACCTGGGAGAGACATCATTTTAAGTTCATGAAGGGTGCAGGTAAATGGGTCTGACTTGTACCTTTGATTTTCCTTTATTTCATCTGTGTAATTTATTTGTCTGTTCATTGTGGATAACGGACTCTTTCATTTATTATTATTATTATTATTATAAAATTTCTGTTTCCTCTTCCTCAGAACCAGGTTTCTCCCCAGTAATCCAGAATCCGCCAAGAGTTTGAGTACAAGTAAGTGATGTTATTTGTGAAGTTTTTTGTCTTGGAAACTATTGCTTCTATTTAAAGTCGGCATAAACCAGAAGTTACAAATGACTTTTCTCCAGTGTTGTGATGTATTTCCAAGTGAAAGGGAATATTGAATAGAGGAGCAGGGTTTTACTCTAGCTCTCCTCACCTCCATCTCTGCTCATAGCAGACTAATGGTTTGAGGGAAGTTGCCACGCCCTCACGCCACTGCACATGACTGGAAGAGAAGTCGTTTCGAGGGGGGAGGGAAGGGTAATGTATTTGATTAAAGATTATAAGGGTACATGAATAAAATAAAAAAAATGAAGTGCACAGATGAATCATTTACATAAACACTACAATAGTACATATAAAAATACAAATTGTAAAATTTGATTTCATGCTGACTTTAAGATGATGAATCCTTTTATCATAATCTGTTTTTCACTAGGACACTTGATGGGATTCGCTGCAGCAGTTTCTGGATGAAAGGTGTTGAGGTATGTTGTACATTCCATTAGCTTTGCACAGTTCAATTATTGTTTCGTTACTGAATATGCAATACTCTGCATTGAAATGAAAGATGTTATGTTTGCTCCCCCAGCTCATCAAGTACTAAGCTTTACACCCCCGGCAGCAAATTTACCCTGGCAGCATATGGGTGAAAACTCTGGAGGTACAGTATGTAATACGTTGCGCTTAACTAAGTGTTACATTTAAGTCCAATTCATTAAATGTATGCACTAATTTCAAACATATTTTTACATGTCAATAGGAGGGAGAAAGTCATTGCTCTATTGTTGGCCCTTGTACTCCAATGGCATCTCGTGTCAAGCATGAAGTTTTCAGCTGTGAAGGTATATTCTAGCCCTATGTTTTAATGTCCAGTGTTTTAACAGTATTGAAAATAGTGCCTTTAGTTGTTTGTTTTATTTTATTTTTAAATGTAGAACCAAGCCCTGAGGGAAAGCAATGCACGAGCAGGTGAGAATTTGCACAGTTTCTTAAATTGTACTTTTTTTGTGTGTGATGTAAGTCCAAAATTACCATATGCCTTTCATTTTGTAGCTTCGGATGACAGCGGCTTACTTCAAGAGCAGGTGAAGCAAGTTCAACAAACAATGTTGAAGACGTTTGCTTGCACTGGGCAATCAGGTACAACTTGCAAACAGCACCTGTGGTTGTTGGTTTAATTCCCACTGGGGCTACCTGTACATGTAGTAGATCTAGATATAAATGTCATAGTTTAGTAGTTGAGGGACCAGGACTGACTATTTTATTCTGGGAAACCCTGTAGAATTTGGCGATGTTGTGTCTGTTGGAGTCATCCCTGTCAGGGGATCTGTTACTCCCCCTACACACCCAGGAAGATTTGCCGTGTCTTGACAACAGTTTGAAGCAGGATAAAAAGCTCCAGGTACAATTTGTAAGTTTGCTGATTATAACGCCATAGAGTAATCTAAAAAGTAAAATTTAAGATTGTATACTGCATATATTACAGCCTGAATCCTTAGCCTTTCACATTTTTTATTTATTTATGAGAAGCTTCAGAGAAATGTAATTTGTAACACTTTTTTGGATTTTCAGCTTGGTGTCGGGGATAAAGCATGTTTTAGAGACATGTTCCTGAAGATCATTGTTCAAAGTAAGTTGGATATATTTTTTATTATATTTAAGTAGATGTGTATGGCCTCAAGCAGTTCAAATGAAATGATAGATCTGTATATTCTAAATTAGCCATCCGGAAGAACCCGGCAACCCAGGATGCCACTGATGAAGCAGTCTAGGTTAACGTTTCGCGCTACCTGAAAGGAGCATCTGACCGTGAAGCCCTAAAGAAGTCAGAAGTGTCACGCTATACTCACTAACTGTGCAAAATACTTTTCTTTTTTCAAATAATGCTTGTAAGTCCTTGTGCCACAGGTCAGCATTGCAGTTATAATGGTCTATTCTACTCCAGAGCTTTACTATAAATTACTGCCACTTATCCTATTGTTAGAAATGGCTTGTAAATGTGATGTCATACTTTTATTTATTTTATTTGGTATGCTGCACATTATTTTCAAGTATTCTCTTTACTTGTCATAATGTTTACTGGTATTTTTTTTCACCCTAGAGCTGTCCTCTTTATATGAACAATTATTGTAAGAGTTGTAATTTGCTTGTAAGGCTGTTTTTTGTTTTGTGTTTTTTTTTACCAAAATTTAATTAGAAACCTGCATGTTAGTATATTTATTTATTTATTTTTCTGTTATGTTTCAGTGATCTGACACATCTTGTTTAAATGACAGTTACTGTACTTTGAAATGTGGAATAAAAATGGCAAATGGATATTTGTCTGGTTTGAGCAATCATTATTCTTGATAAACTGCATGCTATAAATATTAAATATATATATATATAGCCAGAATAAGCGGCGGCAGATCGCTCAAAAATAGCGCTTGCCTCCGGCGGGCCGCGGAAGGGTCGCCTTCAATATAAAGGCGGCGGAACGGTGGTTGGCCCGCGGGCCGGCCGCGGAACGAAGGCGGTAGGAAGGCGGCTGCCGCTTCTAAAAAGCGGCTGCCGCCGGCGGTGTGCCGTCCAGCGTGTTTGCGATGTCGCCATTCTGCCGCTTCTACTACCGCCGGAGCACCGACGGTAGTCCGCCGACTCATTGCTATCTGGGATAAACTCGGTACCATTCGAAAGGGTTTCTTCTCACCTTTTCAAAGAGTCTACTCCCATGTATGTGCTATGTAAGGTGTATGAGATATTGACACTCCAAATTTAAACCGGAAGTGATCTTATAGCTCCGCCCAGGAAGCAGCCAGCGACATAAACTCAGTACCATTCGAAAGGGTTTCTTCTCACCTTTTCAAAGAGTCTACTCCCATGTATGTGCTATGTAAGGTGTATGAGATATTGACACTCCAAATTTAAACCGGAAGTGATCTTATAGCTCCGCCCAGGAAGCAGCCAGCGACATAAACTCAGTACCATTCGAAAGGGTTTCTTCTCACCTTTTCAAAGAGTCTACTCCCATGTATGTGCTATGTAAGGTGTATGAGATATTGACACTCCATATTTAAACCGGAAGTGTCTATATCTCCTAGTCTCGCGTAGCCAGACCTTCAGACTGACGGCTGAAGGTCTGGAATTCATAGCAGCTTTCTTTGGCCAAGGCCCGCCCATAAGGCCGTTTGACCGACATGTCAAACAACCAATTACAGTTCGTTTCGTTCAGCGTCACGTTTCGGGGCGTGGAAATGTCCCCACAACAACAGACCGGCGTGCAACAAGTCAGTCAGCATAGAAAATCAAAGAAGGAGAAGAAAACAAGCAGTAAGTCATTGATCTGTTCGTGCACGGATAACAATAATGGCGTCTGCATTACCACATCTGATCAAAACACCGAGTAAATCAGTAGGAAACGCGTGCAGACTTTGTTCAGAGACCTTCAAAGCATCTAAAACTAACAAACACAGATTATTTCGTGGACACGACTCTAAAGACAAAGCTGAATTTACTATTGTGCTGGAGGAGTTTGTTGGCGTTCTTCATGACACAAGTTTGGCGATCTGCACATCTTGCCGAAGTGTACTAATGAGGTACAATAGTGTTTCCAAAGAAGTTGTACGACTGAAATTGCATATAAATGACATGTGCAGTAAGACAAGACAGAAACGATGCGCACCATCAACGCCAACACAACTGCAGAAGAGACTTGCAATTTCTGAATGCAGCCCTGCGAGACGTGAATGGTTCGATCTACCGTCACCAGAGGTAAACAATGCGTCAACATCTGTACAGGATACTGTTGGTAGTCAAACTGTCCTTATGTTTAAGTCGTCACAGAAAATGCCGAAGAGGGATGTAAAGAGACCTATGAGGACACTTGTTAATAATATTACAAGGGGACGCTACAATGCTTTGGCCAAGAATTTAATAAAAATTCCTGGCCAGTCCAAGTTGGTCATTGATGTAGTCCTCAAGCAAGTTGAGAAAGAATGCCGACATTTAACAAGCAACAAGTTCCATTCTGTAATACAACACAGTGCACATCTTGCTGAGTTTAGGTGTGAGAAAGTGTTGGATGAATGGAGGACTGCAGCACCTACATTTCTCCAGTTCCTAAAATGTGCAAGTGCAGCAAACAGTGTGACAAAGCGTAACACAAAAGCTGCCAGTGTTCATAAAAGAAGACCGTGGACCAGAAAGAAGCCAGAGGTGACCATGGCTGGCCTGATACTTCTTAAAGCAAGGTCAAGATTCATGGCATCTCCTATGTTCCGAAATTCCATGGTATTGAAACATGGTGGTGCAAAGAAAAGATGCATCGATAGATTCAATAGGATTGGAGTTTGTGTGAATCACTCAGCAACTCTAAAGAAGATGAAGGAGATTGCAGAGACATGGGATGCCGGAATTTTAGAATGGAAAAAAATAGTGTGTGACAGCCCAAGCCTTGAAGACTTGTCATGGAAAGATGATCCAGGTTGTAGCTCTTGGTTCGTGTCTGATCATACATACCACCGTGAAGAGAATGAAGTGGAAGAAGTTGTCACCAGCAGTGAAAGTGAAGAGGTTTGTAATATTTGTTGTAATATTTTATATATTGATTAGTACTCCCTTCTCTACCATGTAACGAATACGACTCTGGGTAAATGTGAATTAGCTCAAGAATATGGGGAATTCTGGGAATATTAATATTTATGACTCATGGTCATAATTCATAAGTCGCATGTACATTTATTTGATCAATTTTCGAGATTACCTTGTTCTGTAACTGGTCTGACCAACCTTTAATTCGTCCAGCGAGTAGATGTAAGATCAGTACAGTTAAGAAGGGGGTATTCACAAACTCCACTAAAGTTTTTGTCCTGGCCACGAACATTAAACTTCTGAGTTTATTAATTAAAACTACTGAATGTAGTCTAGTATCGAGCTTGTAGCTTAGATCTTTTAGATTCATTGACTTATAAGGTAGATTTTCAAACACAGAGACAGTGAAAAGTATTTATGAATTTGGTAACACTTTACGGTAAGGGTACATGAATTATCATGAATTCATGTATAAATTCATGCATGAAATATGCATTAATTCGTGCATTACTATCTCATGAATCATCAGGAACTAACACGAGTTCAACGTTTTTCATTCATGACTTCATGGATGAACAACACCTTAATTAAAACATTAACTAAGATGAGTACATCATCATGAATTATGATTTATTACGCATGATCATGATGTTTTCTTTGTTCACAAAAAAATTGGTCTTTACCACCCATTGTGGATAAAGCTACAGTTATGGTACATGAATCATCATGAATTCATGCATAAAAAAGCATTAATTCATGCATGCAAGACTACTCTTCGAATTATTAAAGGGATACTCCAATTTTAAATGAAAATTCTGACATCACCCTCATGTTGTTTCAAACCTGTATGAATTTCTCTCTTCTGCCAACAGAAAGGAAGATATTTAGAAGAATGTCAGTAACCAGACAGTTTCTGGTACCATTGACTTCCAGCGTATATTTATTTTCCTACTATGGAAGTCAATGGTACCAGAAACTGTCTGGTTACTGACATTCTTCTAAATATCTTCCTTTCTGTTCAGCAGAAGAGAGAAATTCATACAGGTTTGAAACAACATGAGGGTGAGTATATGATGACAGAATTTTCATTTTAAAGTGGAGTATCCCATTACCTAAATGCATGCATACGGGCTAGAACAGTATATCAATTAATGTGAGAACTGTTTTTCTGAAGTTTCCAAGCATGTTCATGTCTTCTTCATAGCCTGCAGGTAAATGGACAGACCCCAAAATTGGCCAATCACAGCACATAACATATGAATTCTGTTGGCATTCAAATACAGTAGTCATCATTAACTAAGCATTATTTATCAATGACTTCATCATGTGTGTGGCCCCTCAACTAAAGTGGTGGCTTGGTGCTTTGAAACACTGATGAACAATGTGGCATAACTGTGAAATGACATGAATATGAACATGAAAGTTCAAGCCTTTGCAAACAATGTACTGTGTGGACACAAATGGACTTTGATCTTAACTTCACTGCTTTATTCCTAAAGGTATAAACCAGTTAAATCAACAGCTGGAAAGAGCTGAGAAGGAATGCAGTACATACACCATGAACTTTATTTTAAGTGCCTGTATATCTGAAAACTCTTTACAAAACCATAAAGCTGTTTTTTTTAAAAAGAAGAAAAAAAAGGAAAATATGTTTCACAAACAGCTTGATCTCATTTAGGGTAAGAAGTCACCTTTTAATGTATACAGTTTTATAAATGAATTACAATTATTGGCTAACAGGGAAACTGGTGCCGAATGTCCTTCAATAAACGACCAAGTAATCCTTTCGTATGCTTGTTTCCAAGCCAGTAGGTCCATTCTATTACTGCAAGATGCTCTTTCAAAAGCTTGGCAGTTCGGTTTCCCCTCAATCTCCAAATTGTCGATTTGTATGTTACCCATGCCCTCTCCAAGTGCTGAGTGTGAGCTCCACTTACAGGATCAACAAACCACCTTGAATGATTCACGGTGAAATGCCTGTAGCCCAAATTGGTGAGAGCACCCCTATATGCTCTCCACTCGTCACTAAGGATTACTGTCCCAGGCTGCACATGCTTCACCAATAAGGGAATCAGATGGTGGCGGGACCTCTTCTTGACCAGCCTCAGGATAGGTCTTCGATGCCTTTCTTTTACTCCAAGCATCCCAAAGACCCACTTTTTGCGTCTCCAGGTGTTGGATATTCTCCCACGAGCATACTGTAAAAACAGCATAAGTTCTTAACATCTGACACTTCAATTCACCATCAATATAATAATAGTCATATAGCCTGACCCTATGGGCCCTATTTTCATATTGGCGCAGTGCGTCATGTACGGCCAGTCACAAGCACAGTGACATTTTTGATAATGGAACACAAATATAGAGCACACTATTTGCATTTGAGTTGGCAAATAGGAAGCTAGGGCTGATACACATTCTAGTAGCAGATTGCAACACAAACAAAACAAGATAGATACCTTAAAGGTGCTCTAAGTGATGTTGGGTGATGTCACTTCTTGTTGACGTTCAAAGTATTGTCAAACAAAACGGAGACTAGCTAGACCCTCCCTCCTCCTCATCCGTGCACTTACCCCCCAAACCCCACCCCAAATCCTTCTTGTCGGTTATTGGCTGGAACAGTTATGTTTTCATGGTGCGGGTGAGCCCAGTTTGTTTTTGCTGCAGTTTGTGGAGCCTGTGGTGTCTACAGAGACCGTGTTTTTTTACAGTGTGTTCAGGGGACAGGCAGCTAGCGGATGGTGAGGAGATGTTTGCTGTATGTGACAAAAAATATTTTGCCTAAAAAAACGTGTGACATCACTTAGAGCACCTTTAATACTTATAGAATACCTTTCGTTTATGGCGGAAGTTGCTCTCATGACAACAGACTCCATTTCATCTCCAAGTCGTTGTCCCGTTTTATTTTCAAAACGCCTCATTGCATGTCTGCACACTCTTCTTACACGGGATGACATCTTCGAGAGTGTTGCTGAACTTTTAGCAATACCATCTGCCTTCATATTAGGGATGCAACAATACAGTTAGCCCACAGTTCAATACATACCTCGGTTTTTTAACCACAGTTTTCGGTTCGGTTCGGTTCTGATGGCTTGACACATAATAGTGTTTTTTTGTTATTGTGTGCTTAGGCAATAGGAACAATAAGGTTAAGGAGATAGATATTGCAATATTCTACTCCTTTATTTAACTTAAAAGCTAAGCAAAGTCCACTAGTTCTTAGTGTATTGTATTGTATAATATACAATTAACACTGACATCTCTTTACCTCAGAGCGTCCGTTAACTGAATGAATTGACAATATCGCCTGAAAATCCGATAACATCAGCAATTTTCATTCAAGCAGCTGATTTCTGTGAATGAATGTAAAACTAAATGTATATTGCAGCACAGGGTGAAGTCAGTATTAACGACGATTTGAGACAAATAAATGTACATTTAATGTAAAACTATATAGATGGCGCTCTGTGGCGCGGCAGGATTTTGAACACGGTCCTGAGCCGTTGCTGGGCGCCGCGGACAGACGCCGAAAGGCGCCGACGGTGTGTGTAGCGCTACGTGTACACTCATAGAGAATAATGTGACGTGGCGCTGCGCGTCCGATGTGCGACCCCTTTAAATTGACCATTTCAAATAAACATATTTGTGCCTTCAGACAGTGATATTGCTGTGTTTCCGTTTGAGTAGGCTACACGTGTAAAACAATGCTTGCACACAGTTATTTTTATTGTTTACCGTGTTTTCTTCCTCGGCACTATACTCAACGGCAAAACCGAAATGTCCCCACACCACGGATTTGAAAGACGCCGGCGCTTCCTCGTACTGTAGCCTCACTTCACCGCCGCTCGCCATGTTAAAGTGCGGAATGATGGTTAAGCGCCCCCTAAATTTAGAGCATAGCCTAGTGATTGAATATTTACTCGTGGGGAATTTCCTTATCAGCTTGTAGACTTACAGGCACACACAAACAGTCAATTCGGAGAGAAATGAAACGCACATCAATTATTTAAACGTAAAACCGAAAAAACCGCAATTCACAAGCGCGTATTGAACCGTGGATGTCGTACCGAACGGTTCAATATTATATTGAGAATTGTGGCATCCCTACTTCATATCAACCTGCCTCATTCGCAAGCCTTGAGAAAACCTGACAAAGAAGCACATTTACTTGAATATTAAAGTCCCCATGAAATCAAAATTGACCCTATTTACTTTGTTAGCGCATATTACTAGTCTTGTGGTGAACAATTAATCCGTGCAAGAAAATATTTTAAAAAAAAATTTTTTACCATGGTAATCTTTAATCAAAATCTGAAAATGCCCCTCCCCTCTGCATTGGAGGACCTTCTCTGATGACGTAGGTTTGAGGAATTGGTTTGGGCAACGCTTAACCACTCCCCTCAAACCGTTAGTCTGTTATGAGCGAGAGATGGAGAGGAGGAGCGCTAGAGTAAAACCCTGCCCTCTGTTCAATATTCCTTTCACTGGGAAATACGTCATAACACGGGAGAAAAGTCGTTTGCAACTTCCGGTTCACGGGGACTTTAAACAAATACAGAGCAGCACAGAAAGCATTGCAATTTTATTGACAAAAAAAAAAATTTATTGAGTCTATCATTGACTATGTGCCTTAATATATGGACCACTGCCGGACACCACCCTCCACTGCATGCCTACCAGTTTTACTGATCATGTTATTTAGCGAGGTCCAAACATTGCAGGGTTTTGTGGGTTAAAGAACCAAAGCCTTCCAAAATCCATGTGCGTCTGTGTGTCACACACACACACACACACACACACACACACATAACACATATGTGTGTGTGTGTGTGTGTGTGTGTATAGAGAGAGAGGGAGGTTTGTCTATAGACACACTAAAATAAGTACAATTGCATTGCGTATCTGGATGTATGATTTGGATTACCTGTAAAAAAATTTCATCCATGAAAATAGGCTGCATCTTGACTTCTCAAAGATTGATCCTGATCTGACAGTCTTGGTGCTTCTTTTGCCTCTGTGGCTATTATGTCGGCATACCCTTGAGGAAAACAAACAAATAAAATATTTATGTGCAGCCTACATAGCCTAAGAAAGAAAAAAAAAAAAAAAGAATTGGCGTTTAGCAAATATAAGTTCAATGAGAAATGGTATGCTGTTTATGTTGGTCGAAGGCTTAAAATTTATTGGCTAACATTAAATGGATAGTTCACCCCAAAAATGATGTCATCATTTACTCACCCTCAAGTTGATCCAAACCTGTTGTTCTGCTGAACACAAAAAATATATTTGGAGGAATGTTTGTAACCAAGCAGATCACATCCCCTATAGACTACCATAGTAGGAATAAAATACTATGGAAGTCAATGGAGGATCTGCTTGGTTACAAACATTCCTCCAAATATATTTTATATTTTTTGTGTTCAGCAGAACAAAGAAACTCATACAGGTTTGGAACAACTTGAGGGTGAGTAAATTATGACAGAACTGTTTGTGTGAACTATCAATTTAAGAGCATATTCAGCATAACTTGAAGACTATCTTGAAGGATACCTCTGGTTAAGCTTGGTGGTGGTGATGGCAATCAGCAAACAGTTAGGCTACGTTATCTTGCAAACCAAATTAAAAGTTGAAGTATGGGGATAAATAATAATCCCATACAAGATTTCTTCAGATTTCTTCTGGAGTAATATTTACTAAATGTACACATCTAAGTTATACACTTAGGTTTTGTGGTGGCAAACATAATACTGAATAAGAGACAAACAGGTATCAATTGTCTTTAACGATTATTTATTCCCTTGCAAGGAAAGGTCAGCAGTCATATACCATTAATCTAATTTATTACCATCATATTTCTACGATTCTATAAATATAATTAAATGCAAAAATATAAACATATTAAATTTCTTCCACAGTTTCGATCTCTATCTACTTATACACAGCTTGCTAGCTTATTAGAGCAATGTTGCTAGCAAAGAAAGCTTCTAGAGCAGGGAGTGCTGCTGTCTAATCTGCAGAGGTGGGTAGAGTATAGACTGTACTCAAGTAAAAGTACAAGTGCTTATAGAAATATTTACTCAAAGTAAAAGTAAAAGTAATAATCTTAATAGTTACTTGAGTAAGAGTAAAAAAGTATCCAATGAAAAAACTACTCAAGTAGCAAGTAACTTACTTCGGATCATATAGGCCTATAACGTTATATATATATATATATATATATATATATATATATATACACACACACACACACACACACACACACACACACATATATATATGAAGACTTCATGATGCAAAAGCCTCTGAGTGCCATCTGAAATTTTCTTCTAAAACAATCATTTTTATCAAGCTCGTATATTTAAATTCAGTAATTTCACTTTAATGACAATTAATAGGTAGGCTACTTTTCATTGCCAATTAAGTGTGAACATAAACATACAAGCTTGATAAAAATGCTCTTTTAGAAGAAAATTTCAGATGGTACTTAGAGGCTTTTGCCTCTGAAGTCGTCATAATGATATTATTTAGATTTTGTTTATTTAAATGGCTATTATTAGCCTATCATAAGTAGATAGGCTATCTTTGCAACAAAAACAGAAGAGAGACTAGCATTATTTCTGCCATCTGTATAGCCCGAAAATCATTGCCTGTCCTCTGGTTTGTATAATAGTAACTTATACAACTACATTTGGATTATTAGACAATGTCGAAATAAAGTGAATCTGTATTCAAAGGCATGAGTTAAAAACTCTTCACATGTGCTCGCGCTCATGACTGCTACTGAACATCTGAACACAAAAAAACAAATAAAAGTACATCGACGGATCTTCTTCTGACTGTTCTCCAAAATATAATTAAATGTATATTTCTGCAAGCATGTTTAAACTGGTTAACTGTGTCTACGGCAGGCAAAGGCATTCGTTTTCAAGTCGTGTTCGCACACCACTGCGCAACCGATACACACAATACCGCGGGATGGCGGGTGTTCATAAACTGTGAACAATGGTAGCTTTATTTAATGTAACTTAATGTATATGTCCAAAAAACGGGTAATGTCATACTTTCTAGTATCGTGGCGTAATAATCTGTTTGGTTGTAAAATGTATTACCTGAGTGAAATGAAATCGAATATATCGTCCTGACTCCTGTGGAATCATTCATTCACAGACAGCTTACGAAGATGTTCAACTAATAAAAGATCTTCATCGCTGGCAAATATATGATGCATTTGAAGATTTGCTCTCACTTGACTGTACTGTAGGTCCACTGCCACTTCATCTAATGCTCTTGATGTGCTTAAATCTTCCTGTTACGACTCCGAGTCCAGTGTGAATTGAAATTGCTTCAGACGATTCAGTGCGTGCAGGAACTGAACAGAAGCAGGAACTGAATCATTCAAACTGATTCGCGAACCGATTTAGACAGATCTGCCAACTTGTTTGATGAAGTCTTTGAACAGAATCGACTCAAAAGAGTGATTCATTTGTGAATTGAGCATCGCTCAAGTCCAGAAAAAAGATACAGCGCGCTTGGAATAAACTACGCATTTAACAACACATATTGCATTAAAAAGTAACGAGAGGAACGTCGCCCAACGTAACGAAGTAAAAGTACATTTTTTTCATTAAATGTACTCGAGTAAAAGTAATAAGTAGCCACATTCAAATCTACTCTTAAAAGTACATTTTTTCCAAAAAAGTACTCAAGTAAATGTAACGAAGTAAATGTACTTTGTTACTACCCACCTCTGCTAATCTTTGGTATCAGCATAGATAAATTAACGACATCGTATTATTTAAAACTGCTGGACATAATCTTGTTATATATTCTGTAAAAGTTATATAAAAATGATATAAAAAAAGTTATAAAAGTTATATAAAAGTGTTATTAACTTAACAATGCACATAACTTACCACCTGTAGATGTCTGCTGAGTTGCCTTTCTTCTTTAACTTCATCTTGTTCTGACACAACGTGCATCTTATTCTATTTTTCAACAGCTTCTTTTTCTGTAACCATTTAATTAATTTGACTGTCCTCCTCTTGGTTGTCTTTCCCTCCGTTAAAGACAATATTTTATTTCCCAAATGCATGTTTTTATGTTAGATTTCATCTAAATTTAAAGTTTCCAATGCAACTTCCACTTGCATCTTCGAGGTTGTGGAGTTGGACGCTAATTTAAAAAAAAAAAAAAAAAAAAAAGATTTGGGCGCTAGTTTTGAGGATACGCCCAAACGTGGTCCGAGTGTGCACGCCACACACGCGCATGAGATAAACTGATCGGCAGCGTGAATGGATAGGACACTGACACACCCATCGAGTCCAATTATCTTGTGTGGATTGCATCATGCTTCCAAACAAAAACATTATACAATTTCTTAATGACATAAAAGTGTTTGGAGCCCGCTTTACTATGACAGAGCTATCATATTTTGATAATACACTTGAAATCCAGGCTCCTAGAGAGCTCCTTTTCGAAATGAGGTTACGAAACAGAATATCTTCTGCAGTCATACGACTTGAACCAATCAGCAGAGAAGAAGAGGAGGAGGAGGAGGAAGAGGAAGAGGAGCGCGCCAAGTCGAAAAACACACATCATCGAGGTAATCACCAGTTAACAACCTTAGCAGCGTAACGTTAGTTAACATGGACTCTGTGGCTATGCGAAGAGGCAAAAGAAAGATGAATTGCATTGGTAATGTGGACTGACAACCTCAAATGTGTCAATATTGATGTATGCATTAAGTTGGTTTTGTCTGAAATGTATCCACTAACGTTACTTCATAGCCAGGCAGCTGGCTCGCAATTACTAGCAAGCTAATTGATTAACGTTAGCCTTTGTCGTTAGCCTTCTTTAATGGCAGTTTAGTAATCGGCTGCAAAAGTGGGGTTTTTTTTTGTTTGTTTGTTTTGTTTTTTCGCTCATGTAACTGTTACAATTAACCATAACATTATTATTTACCTTGTTTGCTAGTTAACTTAGTCCTGGGCATAGACTGTTACATTATAACTTACAATCAATGTAGACAAAGCTACACTTAGCAATGGTAACTTAATGGTATAATGTAACTGTTGCAGTGTTAGCCAAATATTTTTTTTTTAAAGGCCGTGTTGCAGGTTTTTTTTTTCATCGAATTTGTGCTATTTACTTGTTGGTAATAAACATTTAAACTGTTATCCATTGTATTTTATGTCGTTGGGTATCACAAAGCGGAATATAATACGAAAAAGTAGAGCGGTTTGCAACGACTCTCCTTTCCCCCACAATGTCATTACGTCACGTTGGGGAGAGAATTTACCAAAGCCCGCGGCCCGCATTGAGAGTGACTAGAGAGACGAGTAGCAGACGAGAGTATTCAGATAACGTTAGCGCAGATTATAGATAAATAAATAGATATAGATAGACAGACAGACAGATAAATAGATAGATAGATAGGCTAGTATAGAGAGATAGGCAGACAGCCAGATAGCATAACGTTAGCAATAGCATAGATAGCTAGCAGCTAGATAGATAAATATATAGAAATATATAACGTTAGGTAGATTGACAATGGTGAACTACTGTGTTTGTGCTGGGTGTAAAAACTCTTGATGCTGAGTGAGGCACGTCACATCTGGTGCGGGGTGAGCTCCTCGACCAGCGACCAAAACACACTCACTTCCCTAACGTAACAGCACAAGCTTTCCAACGCAGTTTCCATGGGACGGCACCACTCACACAAGCACCTGCTAAACACAGCGACAGACACGCGGCGGCTACGTTTGCAACAACATTTTCACCGGAGGAAGAGATAAACGCTTAGAAACACCCATATAGCTAGCATGATGCCTATTTGATTCTATTTGTAGATGAAAAGAAAAAAAAGTGTCGTTATTGTGCACTGCTGCTCGTAGACTATACCTCCAGTGATCATTGCTGCGTTGTTAAATGATAGCAACTCACCAGAACACTTCACCAACTCTCCACTCATTCTCCTCGGACCATGCATTTAATTATTAAGTATTTACGACATTGTGGTGGCGTTTAATTGCGTTCAACTCGTAAATACGATCTATACGAGATGACTTTGAACGCACCATAATACTAGGCTGAGGCTAGCTTTCCTCCACTTCTCCCCAACGTGACGTCATCACCGAGTTGCGTAAAAAAACCGTTAATACCAAAAACGTAAAAAACTGGTCTTTAACCCTCTGAGGTCTGAGCTGTTTTCTGGGCCCTGGAGGTGTTCTGACATGCTCTGACATTTCTGGTTATTTCTGTTACTTGTGACATTTTCATGGCTAAAGTCTAATTACACTGTATTCAGCACAAACTCTGCTACAATAATATATCAACAGCATGTATGTAAAAGTTTGTAGTTTTGAGATAATGACATTTATGCGTGGTTTGTGAAAATACAAAAAAAAATTCTCACTGAAATAAGGCCATGAAACCCCTACTGATTATTTCTTCACAAGACTTTTGAAAATTGTATGACGTAGCCTAGAATATTTGCTGCAAAACTATGTGAAAATCACCCTGACTGCTCATTCAGAGAAGACAATATATTGATTTAAAATTTTTACGACGTGTTTTGTGTGAATAAGCCTTATGCGAAGGGGCGGATTACCTCATTAATATGTAAGGCTTTTCTCACCTGAGAAAGACAAAGAACCTCCCTAATGGCCCTATTAGGAGCTTATCAGGGCCCATCATTCTGAGCAACCTTGCACAATACTGTAAATGAGGAGATTTAAAAAAGAATGGCTTTTAAATTGTTTGGATTTATTTACACAACATAATCCAAATAGACACAACAAATGGCAAAAAAGCACTTATTGAAAGACAGAGACCTTTGTGCCATTCCTAAAAACATTGTACATACCTTCAATTTCCAAGGTGTTTGATTTTCACTTTACCATGTTCATGTTCCAGAGACTCATGTGAATGTTGAAGTCGGTAGGACTCATCTGGGCCCTGAAAAAAAAGTGAACATACTGATATCAAGAGAAAGGTCTGCACGATTTTGGAAATAAATATTAGATTTTTCTGGTTAAAATTGCTTTTTAAAGTTCACAAAATACACACACACACACACACACACACACACAATGTTTCCAACAATATATAGTAAATGAACACCAGGTTTGTTGTGCCTTGTAGGCATAGGCTATGCGCAGTGCTGGGTAAAATAATAATAAAAATATTTCAGTAACAACCAAGCTAGAGAAAAATATATTGATTATCATGTTACTTCAAATGTTTCCATTCGTTATGATGATATGAAATGAGATAATAGTAAAAACATGAAGCCGTTTGGTGTGTTTTGCTTTTCAAATTTTCAAATGATACATTCAAACGCGATCGCGCTGCAAAATCTGATACATTCAAACGCGATCGCGCTCAAATATAAAACATTATGGTTACCATATACATATCTACGTTTGACCATATAGCCACAAACACAGTAGGCCTAACAGTAAACACGGGTCTAAATATTATAATATTCCCCATATATCTAGCAACAGTTCAACTGCAACGTGACATTTATGCAACAATAACAAACATGTAAGAATTTCTTACCTTAAATCTTTCTTGTCTTCAAATTGCGTTCTTCTTCTTCTGAGGTAGCCTAAATCCAATGTAAGCTCAGGCGCGTCTTTCAAACTCGACGAAAAGTGAAGTGAAGTGTTTTGGTGTTTTGGTGTTGAGGTAACGAGCGCGTTCGCGTTCCATGTGGAGATTTGCATGTGAATATCTTTTGCGCGAGTGGGCGTGGCCAAATTAACTGTAATGAGCAAGCGTTTGAGAAGCTGGACATCTTGTTGGTTTTATACAAATTACTTAAACAGAAAATATTTGTTTTCGTTTTGAACCCGATCATTTAAAAGTACACACTTAAATGTTTATAAAGGTGTATGGCTCATAAATGTGTGACAAGTATTCGCTGAGTTTTGTTTCAGTTTATAGACGTGCTCAAGAAAAAAAAGTTCACCGCGACGGAGAGGCAGAACGCACACCCTGTTTATATTCTTTATTTTACAAAAGCACAATGTTTTGATTTGATTGTAAGTGGACACATACAAAAGTAGAAATATCACAGATTCTTTTTTTATATTTCTTTTTTCTGTATGACCATAAATGACGGAGTAATTTAAGTTTATAGTGCTACAATGTGGAGAAAATCCAGCAAAACGCGCCGGCGCGTTTGCCGACCTCAGAGGGTTAAGGCCATTTTTGGGACATTTTAAAAATGATATACATATCTTGAGTGATTTATGTACCCATTAATCGACAGTGGTTGTTAACCTGCAACATGGCCTTTAACAACGCTAATCAATAACAATAATATCAATATCAATGATTTTTAATTTATCAGTGAGATCTATTTAATACAATTATATACAAAAATATAGTGAAATAATGAATTTGAGACCATGCAGAATGCAGATTGGTGATTTGCCTCTGATCAAGGGCTTTTGTCGGTGAGCTTGGTGACTTGTAAATCGGGCTTAAATCATGTAATGTGAACTTGGCATTAGTCTACAAATCTGAATAAGATTTGTATTCATGTTAACTATACCATTAGCCTGGGAAAACCCAGACTACTTCCGGCGAATTGTAATTCTCTCTTCAGGATAGTCTGGAGAAGAGCCCATTCAAACTCATTACTGTGCCGCTGAAATCGCGGCACCAATCGGAAACGTTGGGGGAGGGATTTACATGATGACGACAGCGCAGCGACGCAGAAGGAGTTCTCACGCAGTGAAAAATACATCGCGGAGCAGAGAGGAGACTGACAACACGCTGGCAGACAGGACAGAGCAGGCTACTTTTCGGTTACGTTTGATATTAAACATATTAAACAAAGTCTCAGCTTTCAAATTTGGTAATTTTTTAAAAGAAATTTAAACAATAAATACCGTTTTGTTGCTCTTTAATGTGCCGTGACAGATCGCTGTAGAGCATCAGTTAAAGCTGTTCTTGTGAACCGATCATCTCTTCCTTCTAGTTAATTTATAGCCTCAAATAAACATGAACAAACATAAGAAGGAATGTTGTTTTAACCACGGAAAGGCGTCAGTACACTCCGTTTTTCAAGTTCAAATCCTCCTATGTTAATCTACTCTCCTGACTGCTTTGTCGGACAAAATGGCGGATGGCGAAGTATGATTGGTCAGATCACCTGTCAATCAAGCTGAGCTACGTCGGTTGGTGACGCCCGTTTGGAAATGATTCGTCTACATAGCTTCCCCAGACCCTTCACTCAGTTTCAACTGAGAAGGGTCTGGTTTATTAACCAGGCTACTATACCATGGTAATATAAGCTGAAATTTATAGATGAAATTGGGAGTAATAGAAAATAATAGGCTATATCAGTAATGTAATTACTTACAATAGATTGTAAGTACCAGTTAATTGAGTGACAAATAAAATGCATCTTCTAACAGCTTAGGCTCATGTTATCCTCCCAACGCTTTCTCCTTTCCCTTTCACCAACTAAATGAAAAGTGTTATAAATTGCTGTTTTGATATTGTTCTCTTCATCTTCTTTAATCTTCCACCCAGACGCGTCCGTGCTGCTGTCTCCACAAGACATGGCAAAGAAATCTGCAAGAGTCAAGAAGGCTGAAAAGGGTGGGTTTACTAAATCACTTTTTAAAACTTTTTTTATTTTATTTTACTTTTAGAAATATAAATTTGCCTGTAATGTATGTTGTTCCTGCCTTTTCTCAGTATTATTCGGCTTGTCTTATAGGCTACTAAATAAATAAAAAAGAGTTTACATGATGGTTGTATCTTTAGTTTTGTACCTCTAAAAAATTTCCAGTGCCAGAGATTTAAATATAAATGGAAAAATACAGTTGTTTTGTGTTTAGTTGAGTGTCAAGCAGTTGAGCTGCCCAGCAAACATCACTCGCTAAAAAGAATACTGACATCTGTTAATAAATTAAAAATGTTATCTGTTATTGAAACTTTACAGTGCTTTCACCTCTGTGGAACCAAGCACAGACCTCTGCAGCAGAAAAAGCTGAAGAACCTGGTAAGCAAGTGTGCAATGTCAAGTGTGTAATGCCTTTTCTCAATATTGCATGGCTTGTCTTATACTGAATACAAAAAAAGAGTTTATGTGATTGTGGTTGTATCTTTAGTTTATCCCCACCACACAGCATTATCCGATAAGAAGAGGTGGTTGGATGTGTAATAGTAATGGTTTTAATTTTGTACCTTTCAGAATTTCCTAAATACATCTGTTGGAGACTTTTTGCTAAAGTTACAGCTGTTTTGTGTGTTTAGTTTTGCTGCTTTGTAACAATCTGTATAGTAAAAAGCGCTATATAAATGAAGGTGATGACTTTAGTTGAGTGTCAAACAGGTGACTTGCCATCTGTAGCTAAATTAAATTTTACATCTGTCATTGAAACTTTACAGTGCTTTCACCTCTGTGGGATCATCCACAGACCTCTGTAGATGAAAATGCTAAAGAAACCGGTAAGTTTCAGAGTCAACTACATTTTACATAACTTTGAAGCATGTGATTATTATTATTTTTTTAAATCTCAGTATTGCTTTTCATGTGCTTTTTATGATGCTTTGTTTACTTGCTATTTAACTCCATAGATAGAAAGTGTTAATATTTTAAAATGTGTTATTCTGCTTAACTAGGGATGAGCGAGTACAGCATTATCTGTATCTGTATCTGTTAACCATATGAATTATCTGTATCTGTATCTGTACTCGGACTGGGCGGGGCCTAGCCCAGAAGTAGGCGGGATTTAACCCGGAAGTGGGTCGGGTTGACTTGAAATGGGTGGGGCTTTAACCGGTATGTTATTTTAAGCATGCAATTGATATGGGTTGATCAGAAATTGTTATATTTATTGCTGATTAGAAAACTATTTACATGACAGCATCAGCATTGAGCAATGGTTTTGATCACGATAACAAACGAACTACAGAACAAGTTTTGCAACAATGAATACAACACATGCTGTTGCAATTATGAAGTAAAATGTAATGAACAAGAGTTTTTCATCTCAACTAGGGCTGGGTGATATGGACCAAAAGCCATATCCCGATATATTTAGGCTGAATTTCGATATACGATATATATATATATCCCAATATTTTTTATTTTTCATGTTTTATTTTTTTCAAAATTTGTTAACACACACACAAGTACTGTCCCCCTTTACTTAACATAAATTGTGAGAATATGACTAATAGTAAAGACTAGTACTAATAAATAAACCTTAGGCCTATGCTAAAGGTTTTAAATAGCAGTCCCAAACTAGTTTTTGTTAAAACAATGTTGGTATGAGCCACTACAGTCATTTAAAAATATAAAAAATAACACAAAGAAAAATAGTGGCATTTTGGGGTTAATATGGAAACGACAGTTACCATGTTGAATACACAATACTAACAAGAACTGTTAATGAAACATGGAAACTGCTCCTGGTGAATAGAATGAAAATCATACCTGCATTACTTTTATTTCGTGTAATTTACAACGTAACGGCGTTGCATGCTCGTAGTTTCTGCACTTTATATACAGTGAGGCGATACAGCGCGCACAATTGAGTGTGCGCTACGACTACAGTATAACGGCTGACAGGACAAGAAAGTCCGTTTGTCTGAGGTGAAAGACTTTATTTCATGTTATAACATAACATGCTCTAAACACGCACGCAAAGTGGAAAAGGAGGGGCGGGGGCGCGGGCGCGGGCGCGGGCGCGGGGAGCAGTGCAGAGAGCTCCGGGTCAGCAGCTTGCTTGGAGCAAGGATCACAGCGCAAATTTGAACTATATCGATATATGTGATATGGTCTAATTCCATATCGCATTTAAAATATATATATTCTTTATATCGATATATCACCCAGCCCTAATCTCAACATAACTTTCTTTTTTTTTAAATCCGAGCACAGATAATTGACTCGTATTACTCGTATAATACTCGTACTCGACAAAAGTGCTTTATCCGTACCGGATACTCGTTTCAGCCGAGTATCCGGCTCAACTCTATGCTTAACCATATCTAATTATGAGGTCCTAATTTATTATAGAAGACACCACTCTGCAAACAGCTCTGCAGGAGGCTAGGCAAACTATTGAAGGCCAAAAGACCGAGATTGCCACCTTAAAAGAATGGGTTGACTGACATTCTGAAAGAGGATCGAGATTTCCTCCGAGAGAGACTTTAAGAGGGTAAAACTAATTTGAGGACATTTCAGCTTAAAAATGATTGATTGTCATAACACCATTGTCAAACAATTCCTATTCTCTTTTCACAGCTCTTGCCGTAAGAAGCGAGAAGGGGGTAGATGTGGCCAGTAATATCCCACCTATAGAGCAGGCACCTGGAAAGAGGAAACCGGAGTCAGATATAACCGATTCCTCATCCTCTGATTCCTCATCGGATTCTGAGCCCGATTCCGAGTCCCCAGAGCCCAAGAAAGTCAAGCAGAAGTTAAAGTCAAAGCCCAAAAAGGCCAAGAAAATGAGCAAAACACTAAGAGGTATGCAGTAAGTCATACTCAAATTGATGCAGTGGTCAGTCTCTAATTGGCCAGTAGGTAAAAAATGTATATAAACACTTTTAACACACTTTTCAATCACTATGTTCTCTAGCTGATTCCACAGTACACCGTGTGTTGTTATTTTTGACAATTAAAAAACAAATGGCCACAGATCTAGTTCCCCTCCCAACTAACTGGTTTGGAATGGTTCCTAATATTGACTAATTTGGCAAATCCCAGAAGTACACCAAATCGCCATCACTGCAGTGGTGATCACTCCCCTGAAAGTAGTTGTGTATGATTCCTTTGTACCTGAATTTCACAGCTTTTCAGCCCCATTGTTTTTGTGTAAACCAAGTTAGAACAAAGACCTGTCAAAAATGTGTTACAACTGTGACGGTTCTCCTCTATGACAAATTGTTTATTAGCTCCGTTTGTGAACGGAAATGTAATGTTTGCTTATTTTTGTTTGATTAAGCAAATGTAAAAACTGTGAACTGTAGTACAGCACTATTACTAGGCTGGTCTGATTTAATTGGATTCAACCATTAATGCTTTCTCTTGTTCTACAGTCAAAACCCCTGACGACTCCATCCGCCGCTACAACATGGTGTTGGAAAAGATTAAAAAGGAACGCATCAGCAAAGCCGAAGCATATACAAGGCTTGGGGTTGATCGCAATACTATTGTGTTTCAGGCTCCAATTGCAGAACTTTCAGCAACTAACCCAGATCTGTTCAATACATTGAGGTCATCTTTTAAAAGAAAGGACAGTCCGAAAAGGTTTGCTGAAACTTGCAGGGGGTTTTGTGTGCAGGAGCCTACAGCTTCAGCTATCCTAAAGAAAAAGGATGATGGATCCTTACTGGATATTTACAAGAAGTAGTTGCAAAGATGTTTTACAAGTAGTTTGTTTTAGGGCTGGACGATATATTGCATGGCATTGTTATGCGCATCTCGTCAGTAAAGCCGGTTCCTTGATTAGTAGTAAATCGCCATCACCTGCTTTCAGATGGAGCGGCATTTAAAACAGAGCCGTAGTTCACTGACAAGCTGAGCCATATCGCATTAAATATCACGGACGTATCGCCTGCAATATTTAATGCGATATGGCTCAGCTTGTCAGTGAACTACGGCTCTGTGTAGTAAATCCCGCTCCATCTGAAAGCAGGCGATGGCGATTTACTACACTGAAAAAAATGATACTTTGGATTAACTTAAAAAAATTGATGTAATTTGTTACAACTAATTTTTTAAGATTTTCACAAATTGTATTTATGACTTAGCTAAAACCGTAAATTTTGATTTAACGTCAAACCAACATTTAAATTTTTTCCAACACAACGTTTTACTTTAACCCAAAGTAATAATATTGTTTGTTACAAAGAACATGTGTAATTTTTTTGCTTTGATACAACTTAGTGTTTTTATTTTAGAAAAACTTAACATTTACAATTACATCCAAGTGAAGTTTTTACTTTGAAATAAACTAATTAAATAGATGTAATTAGTTTCTCTCAAATTATTTTTTTGATTTTGTTGAAACTATACATTTTTACTTGATGTTAATCAAAATTTTGCTTTAGTTCAAATTATTTTTTTCATTTTGGAAAAACTAATATTTTCAGTTTCAATAAAATAAATTGAATTTTTACTTTGGAAAAAACTAATAAAATTGATGTAATTTTGTTACAAGTTATTAGATTAGGTTTTTTCAAGTTGAATTTTTTACTCAGAACAAACTATCAATTTTAATTATAACAAAGTCAATAAATTTAGGTAAATATTATTTGCTCCCATATTCAAGTTTTGTTGTACAAAATACCTTGTTTCGGTCTGTAGCTCACTTTCCTTAAATAAAGACACAAAAATTCACTTCAAAAGGACTGAAATTTAATTCTGCAAGAATTACATCTTTTAAAACATGTTCGCAGACCATGTAACATCAACAGCTGTGACAGTAAATATGGTTTGACCTTTTTTTGTAACAGCAATTAAGTGCAATACAGTTTCTACACTGTACAAACTTGGCTAGATTAACAAAAAAATTAAATAAAAAACAAGTGCTTAAGAGTCCCACATCAATATTGAGCACATTACCAATCAATGAAACAGTAAAATATGTAAAACCTGAGAAATGTAATGCAATAGCCTTTAATAACTGTAAAACTGTTTAAAAGTTTGAATATGTTAACGATGTGCCCAAATATCTATACCACAAAACAACTTCACAATAAATTGAGTTTAACATCAGTTTAAAGTGTTTTTCATTGAACAGTGATTCATTAACTTGCAATGTATTTGAGTACAAGCTCTAAAACAGAACCAACATATTCAAATGTATTTCTCTTTGCAACTTTACTTTCACAGCTTAACACTGAGGCTGAGAACTTTGCGCGTCATTTTCTTTGGTTCAATCTCCATAAATAACTTTTGTAGTGCATCAAAGGTGTGTTCCAGCTCACCTGGATAGCTCAAGTTCAGCACATAAATTAGGCCAAATAACATGGCACATGCATGTGCGACTGATGGCAACCTGTTCAGGACTTTCACACCTTCAATGACTATACCAATGTCATGTGGAGGTTGGAGAGAATCACCCTCTTCCCTGATGACGAACACAGCCATTGTGGAACTTGCAAGCTCTGTTTCAGCTTCATCCCTCTGGACAACCTGATAAAAGACAAGCTACAAGTTATTCTGATGAAACCAGTTTCCAATGTACCGACATAAAGGACACAGACAGTTCCCAAAATCAAATAAAAAAATGTTGATGATGAGATTAAGCTGGTTTATATTATATACACAAGACTCAGGATTCACAGTCGTCTGATTGCCAGAGACAAGCAAGTTTTCGAGTAGGATGATTATAAATTGTAAGTAAAACGCCCTGCTGATGACTTGGTTTTGGTTCTCTAGCGAATTCAAAATGTAATGAACTGATGCAAAAAAAAAGAATAATTTTCTCATCAAAATATGACCAAATTAGCACTTTCCCAGCAACATTTTCTTTTGCTTCCACATGGGCAAGGGTGGCAATGTGTCTGATGCATCCTACCGCGCCCCCTCCCCCTCCCCCCCTGACTGCTGCTGCTGCTCCTGCTCTGATAGAGTAGATATAATGGATACGTTTTGTACCAACCAGTCCACAAAGTGTCAAATCAGAATTGTCCATGAGTTTCTGTGGGCTAGCCGAGTAAGTGATTTAAAAATTGGAATAAAACACTGCTAAGCATCTATCCCGCTGCCGTATGGCAGAAAAAGAGCAGCAGCACGTGGCTAGCAAATTTAAAGTTTATCTGTGCGTATGTGCTTTATCATTATAAAAGCTTATGGATTCATGCAAAACTACTCACCAGATAGTCCTTAATGAGTTGGTCCAGGTCTTCTCCGAAGTAGAGAATTAGACACTTCAGCAGACACTCTCTTTTCATATTGACTTCAAGGCTCTAGATGAGTACACACACATACAAATATATATTTTTACATTTTAAAACGGAAACATGGACAAGACTAAGCTGGGGACAGAGTTACAGTAATTGCAGGGCTCCAGACTAACTTTTTTTATTAGGAGCGCTGTAGCCCCTGACTTAAAATTTTAGGAGCGCAAGCAGAAAATTTAGGCGCACACCTTCACATTTTCCCCCTAAATAACTATTATAGACAAATGCTTTGATAATAAAGACTTAACATACAGAAATTATGGTGCAGTTTTATTTTAAGATCACAGGGCTCCAGACTAACATCTGAGGGCAGACGCATTGAGTTCTACAGAAAGTGTTAGGTAGCACTGTGGGATGACAAAGCACTGAGCTTAATTTGAGGTGTATAGATAAAGTTAACTTTAATTATCATTCATAATGTCTTAATATTAATTCAAAAGCAAAATGAGTAACAAAATAGATATTAGGGAGTGAAAATAGCCAATACGCGTCCTCAGCAGCTGTTTACAATGATAATTTAGTCTTTTTTTTTTTTTTAAATAAGTTTGAGTTTTCCTACTTCTTGAAACTTTCAGTTTTATAAATAGAGACAATCTTTAAAGGATGAACAAAAATGTTTTGGTCAACAATACGATAGTCACGGTGTCAGATTACACGATTTTGACTCCTAAAAATCTTGTCATGTCGTGGACAAGAAACATGTCAGACTACACGTTGCTTTACGACCAGTCATCGCGAGCCGTCTCACACACACATTCACTCGCACATATATGTACACACGCACACTCACACACACCATGCTCTCACACACCATGCTCTCACACACTCACTCACACACTCACTCACTCACTCACACACTCACTCTCACACACACTCTCACACACACTCTCGCGCGCGCACACACACTCACACACACTCACACACACACTCACTCTCTCACACACACTCTCGCGCGCGCACACTCACTCACTCGCTCACTCACTCACGACGGAACCCATCATGGAGGACCGTTAAAAAATTAAACATGCTAGTCTTTTTGTCGTGAAGCATCGCAGACGCGACGTCGGTTGTCGCCCACTACGACACACTATACGAGATGGAATTTACTGGTCGCACATGTGCGACTGGATGCAAAATTCAGTCGCACACTCTCAAATTTTGGTCGCAAAATGCGACCATTTGGTCGCAGTCTGGAGCCCTGAATTGTGATCATATTTAGGTCTTTACCTGAGGTCTTAAAGTATAAAGGTAGCATGAAAAGACATAACTGTGATGTAAATTTAACCTCTTAAGCCCCACCTAAACCGAGCACATGTTTTCCAGTTTGGCATCACCCAAATCTAAAAGCTTTAAAAAAAAAGCATCAAAATGGCGACAAAAACGAGGATGAAAACGCAACAAAAGAGGGATGAAAAACATGACAAAAAACATGGCAATAAAGCAATTAAAATAGGAGCGATGAAAAACCCAAAAACACGACAAAAATGCCAAAAAAAAGTGACAAAACAAGCAACACTCGCATGTTTGGAGCAGCATTTGCTGCTGATTGGATCAAGAACACTGCAAATCCATTCATTGTTTAGTTTTGAAAAAAGTTCTGCGTTTGTGTTACATGTTTTTCAATAGTGTCTTTTTCGCCAGAACCAATTTTGGTTCTGTCCGAACGATGAAGGCGGGAGCGGTTCAAGATGGATTCTCGTGTGTTTGTAAACTCACAAATACAGCGAGAATTCAACTTGCTGACAAGGTAACGATCTAACAATACTAATAGGAAAATATCTTAAAAAAATATTTTGAAGTTTGACATAGAAAGATACTGTTTAATGCAGAGCCCAGTGCAGTGTTTTTGGAGGTTAATATTCCTGTTTAGTGTAATTATGTAGAATTATGTTCAGTAGAATTATGTCCTGATAAAGACAGATGCCCTTCCCTGTGTTGTTAGGACTCCAGCATTACCACTGGAATTAAGTTTTCTAAAGCGTTGTTGTTAACGTGGTATTTTCGGGGGAAAAGGCGCAGCAGTCAACTAGAGCAGTGCGGCACCCGTAGGCTACAGTTTAGAGGAGTGCACGATCGCAACGGGGGAAAGCATGAAGCTTACTTGACAACAGTTTGTATATCAATATCGTAACGAATAGAAATAACCTTAAATAATGTATAGCTAAATGCATCTTTCCGTGTCTTATGTATAGTTACTTTTTAAACACAAAACTCGCATTCAGCATGACACACGAGCGGTTGCCGAGGTAATGAAGAACTTGCTTGTTAAAGCGAATGTATAATCCTGTATCAAAAAATAGTTTACCAAAGAAATAATTTACCAAATAAAAGAAAAAGAAAATTTCTAAAGTATTTGCGATTATTTATTATACAAAGCCCTTTTTGTCGATTTTTCGAGAATAACAACATATATAAATAACTATATCGTGAAATATATCGTTACCGTGAAATAAAATTAGTCATACTGTGAAACAGAATTTTGGTCATACCGCCCACCCCTACAAACGAATCTAGATCTATCTATATATACACAATACCTGAGTACATACCAGATCAAGAACTTTAAGTATCTTCTGGGTCTTCTCTCTGATAACTCCTCCCTTCCTTCTGAAGAGCTCGATCAGCTTGCTGTGGTGCTTGTCCAAAGAAGCCAGGAATCTTGTCTGAAGTGGAACAGTTGTAATCCTGAGAAATTCAGCATTGATCTTAAAAATATGAAATAAAACAAAACACAGAAGAATGATTACATGACAGCTACATGTGAGATACATTCTGAAATACAAAATTACAAACAAATTTTTTTTAAATGCATGTCATTTTGAACAAAATTGTAATATTTCATAGCAGATTTCTTATAATAGGCCATTAGTATCCTCTACTTTACAGGGCATTACTTATAGTTCAAAATATTACATGCCTCATCCTCTGTGAACAATGCAGGCCATCTTTCTATCAACTCTTCAACTCCCAATTCCTTTTCCACAATTTCTTGTCTTCGCAGTGAAAAGGTTTTGGCCATTTTGTCCTTTACCACTGCACGATTGTCTCGTTTCTTTACTTCTGTTAAAAGTGAGTGTCTCTCATTTTCCAGTTTTTCTCGAGTCTCTCCAGTTGGAATGTCGGGTATATGGTTAGCTTCTCCTCTCTTTGTCTCTTTACTTTTTTTGCTGGCAAGGCATCCTCTGGGGCTTTGGACTTCAATGAATTTACAAGTAACTCAGAACACCCAGTGCCCTTTAGCTGAGTTCGGTAGTTACCCATTTTTGTCTTAAACCGCTGCTTCCAACCATAGCAGCCATTGTACGAACCAGGTTCGGAAAGGCATGGATGCTTCTTGATTAGAGCTTCTGCAACTTCACTGAAGTCAGCATCTGATGGGTAAGCTTTGAACTTGAATATTTCTTCAGCTACCTTTTCCAGAATATCGGACTTTGTTTTTGTACTGTGCTTAAACCTCGTCTTGTTTGACCTATACTCTGCATTTCCTTTTTCTAACTGCAGTTCAGTGTCATACGAACACTTGGGGATTGGAAACTCTCTAGGCCACATTTCACGTTCACGTAGTGTGTTTTTGCGCTGTGCGTCTGTGTTACACATCACCACGTAGGCACACTATTGGCTGACGCTGGTCATGTGTGTGATGCGTGGTGGTGACGTGTAACACAGACGCACAGCGCAAAAACACACTACGTGAACCAACTAGAGGCCCAGAGAGAAGGAAATGAATAGTAGAATAAAGTCATTATTTTTGTTTGTTTTTGCGCACAAAAAGTATTCTCGTCGCTTGATAAACTTAAGATTGAGCCACTGTAGTCACTTGGACTATATTAACGATGTCTTTAATAACTTTTCTGGGCCAGCAAGTTTCAGTCACTTAGCAGCCTATGGAGGAGTGATCCCGCACTCAGATTTCATCAAAAATATCTTAATTTGTGTTCCGAAGATTGAACGAAGGTCTTACGCGGTTGGAACAACATGAGGGTGAATAATTACTGACAGAATTTTCATTTTTGGGTGAACTAACCCTTTAAGCTTTACAAGCCTGTGTGTCAGGTTTACATGCTACACTGACATAATTTTTCTTTCACATGGTAAGCTACTATTCTGGCCACATCTGCCCTGGGGTAGACTAACAAATGCAAGGCTGCCAATCTGCACCATAAACCCCTCCGACCAACATTTCACCCAAACACACTATATTCACACAGGCTGTAAGTGTCTTGCTCAAGGACATCTTATACTGCTCAGCATTAAATTAATATATTTATGTATTTTTAAAAGATAATCAGTAAAAATATATATTCCATTCACACACCTATACAACCCTTATGCATGGATGTATCTCTTCAGTGAGATGAGGCGCCGTCCACCAACCATGTAGTAATTTAGAGGGTAGTGATCTGTCAGTTCATGCAGGCCAACAAGCTTTAGCACTCTAGTAGTAGACGTGACCAAGTCATAAGCTCGATAATGTTCCAGGTACCAGGCATCCAAGTTTTTTACAATGAAAAGCAGGGTCTCTTGTTCAACAATCATATGAACAATTTCACAAAACTCTGGAAGTCCAGCCAGCGATCCATGAGATAACACCATTCCAATCCTGTAGTTTAAACCATTGTAGAAAACGCTTTTTGCAAGGTTCACAGTCTCCATTTGTGGGTACTTCTGTTTCACTGCCCATGTTATATCTTCGTTAATAACATCAATGGGTAGTGTTGATACCTCACTGACCTCTAAGGCTGGTTTAGGAAACCTACAGATGTGCAGATTATGTGCAGACTGAAATTGGTGTCTTTGTGCTAATGAATACAAAACATTTTTGTAACAATTTGTATGACGTATTACTCTTTTGAAGAAACTATGTTTGGCTTCAAATCTCATAGTCCATAGTGCAACGAGCGGGCCAAACTGACGGATCAGTCGTGGATAATGCTCCAAGAAATGATGTTTAGGTAGAATTCTTTCATGAGGGAATACTTCTTGAAATACTGTCCTGTGTTCTGATATCTTAAAGTCTAGATAACAAATTGAGTCCTCAGTGTGAAAAGGTGCAACAGCAAGTTCTACAATGTCCTTCAATTCACAGAGCACTTGCCACGCTGGTTCATTGGCAGGAACTTTGTGTCCGATTAAGAGAGGGAGAAACCTTAAAAGGTTCCAATTCTCGTGCGCGTTTCCTCCTATTGTTCCCTTTCGTGGTCACTCCGAGTTACGTCGGATGACGACGATTGGGGTTTCGCCTAGAAAGCCTCTCACCTTCGAGTATATAAAACGAGCCAATGGCAATGAAATGCCATGGGTCTGCGGAATTTGCATAGCGTAACTCCGCCCGCCGCAGGGGGTATATAAGGAAGTACGCTGCACAAATGCAGATATGTTTTCGCTTCGGAGCCAAGTTCAGTACTTCACTCCACAAGCCTTTTGAGTGTCATCTCAAATCTCTTCGAGACGAGCGGCTCTTCAGTGTGTTTGTGTGACGGCGCTTTCCAGCGAGATCGCATTTCCTGCTGCTGATTTGTGCAGTAATCTGCCGACAGTGAGTGTGTTTCTCCCTGGGCGCTTCAGCACTCTGCTGAGCTTTTCCACTCTCTAAAAGAGCTGCACGCGGCGCGTCTTTTTCAAGACGGTTCGCCCGTGTATTTTCTGGATGTGTGTGCGCACTGTGCGGTCATCTGCCTAACGGTCGCGAGCGCTGTTTTGCGTGTTGGGCTTAATCACGCTTGGCAGCGCTCGTTGATGAGTCATGTTTTCATTGCGGGAACATGACCATCGCGATGTTTATAGATCAAGACTCAATGATCTCCATGTGAGTAGAGTCCCCTCTGCCACACCCCAATTTATCTCTTCCTCGAGAAGGGATACTTTGGCTGGTGGCCAGGGTGATCTGAGGGTTTGGTGTGGCACAACAACCGACGAGTCAATTCCTCGGGCCACACCCCCCTCCACATCGCAGACCATGCACTCACAGCATCACAAGGCGGGCTTGATTCCTCTGGAAATGAAGTTTCGACTGCGTTGCCTCCCACGGGAGTGCCATCGTGGCCGGGACCGATCCAGAGCTGTCAGCCATGCTTTCCCGGGCAGCTGAAAGCATCGGCTGGAGTGGCCCCGCCCTCCCCCGAGCGCTGTAAGCTTCTCCCGGACGTGCATCAGGATGCCTGCGCTGCGCGAGACTCCACGTGACTTTCGCTGCTCGCGGGTGTCCTCCGCCTTCGCTGCTTTCGATCGCACGGTGATCATGGTCTGTATGTTCCCTGTCACTATCGTGGCACGGTCATGCAGTACTGTGTGTCGCCTGCGCCTTCGATGCAGTGCTGTCCCGGGAGTTCTGTCGAACCAGCCGCAGTGGAACGCTAGTCCTTCCCTGGCCAACCCTGGCAGAACGCGGAAAATTTTAACCACGCCCCTATGCTGGGACGCTATGCCTCCCATGCCCGGCCTGGTTGTTCCGCCGCGCACACTACTGACCTCGCTCTCGGGCGACATCGGTACCTGCGTGATCCTGGGTCAGGTGATGTCCACTATGTGGTCCAGACATGGGCTTAGCCAGGTTGATGTGGTAGGGTCTGAGAATTAATTTTCTCAGCTCCCCCATGTCCCAGGCTGAGCTCTTTGGCGGTGTGGCTTCGGCCACCTGAAGCAGACTCAGGTCCTGTACCGATGGTCATCCATCCGTGCGGTCTCCTTAGTCTTCTTCCCGCCAAGGCCCCCTCCATGCGGCTGCTCCCCTCGGGCCTTCACCAGCTCTGAGTAGGAGGAAGTCGCAGGAGGGTGGCGCTGCCCTTCTCCGCCCCTTAGACTGCCATGTCAGCCTAAGCAGCACCCTTGAGGCGGGCAGCCTGGTCGGCGGTGTGGTTGAGGACTGCGCCCAACAGTCTTCGATCACTCCAGAAGCGGACTGAGGCTCTGCACTGACGGTCATCCGTTGGTGTGGTCTGCTTAGTCCGCTTCCCGCCGACGCCACCTCCATGCGGCTCCTTCCCTCGAGCCTTCACCGGTCCGAGCACGAGGAGGTCGCTGGAGGCTGGCACCGCCTGTCTCTGCCCCTTAGCCGGCTAACACCTGGCTAAGCAGCACTCCTGAGATGGGCAGCTTGGAGTTAGGGCTCAGTTCTTCGGGGAGTTGGGAGCAGGACCACTCCTTCCCCCAGTGGAGGGCTGGGGGAGAATCTTGTTCTAAAAGGACTGATGCTCTTTCTCTGAGCTTTAAGAGGCAGTGGATGACAGCACGCGCCGCCCACGGGCCACGCTCCTCTCATCCCCCCTCTGTCGCCAGACCCCTGCCAGAGCACGCCCCCGTGGGACGCGCGCCCTCCCCTGGCCTCCTCTGGCAGGATGCGGTTTATGACCGTGCCCCCGCACAGGGCCGCTATGCCACCCTCGCCGGTGCCGGTCATTCCGCCTCGCTGCCCCACCGACGGTACGTCTGTGGTTCGTATGACCCCGCTGGTGCACTTTCTGGAGGCCTGGCTAGAGCTTCCCAGACTGTCCCGCTGGGTCGCGAGAACCATTAGATTCGGCTACGCGATTCAGTTCGCGATATCTCCTCCCCGCTTCAGGGGAGTCCGCTTCACTATGGTCGGGGGCAATGCCCCTGTCATGAGAGCGGAGGTCGCCACCCTACTGGCGAAGGGTGCGATCGAGATTGTCCCTCCAGCCGAGATGAAGTCCGGCTTCTACAGCCCTTACTTCATTGTACCCAAGAAGTCCGGTGGGTTACGGCCAATCCTCGACCTGCGCGTCTTGAATCGCTCCCTTCACAGGCTGCCGTTCAAGATGCTAACGGCCAAACACATCCTCCAGTGTGTACGGCCGCAGGATTGGTTTGCAGCGATCGACCTGAAGGACGCCTACTTCCATGTCTCCATTTTACCTCGACACAGACCGTTTCTACGGTTTGCTTTCGAGGGGCAGGCATACCAGTACGCGGTTCTCCCTTTCGGGCTAGCCCTGTCTCCTCGCGTCTTTACGAAGGTCGTCGAGGCAGCCCTTGTTCCCCTCCGGGAACACGGGGTTCGCATCCTGAACTATCTCGACGACTGGCTGATTCTAGCTCACTCTCGAGACCAGGTTTGCGAACACAGGGACTTAGTGCTCCGGCACCTAGTTCGTCTGGGCCTTCGGGTCAACTGGGAGAAGAGCAAACTCTGCCCCGTGCAGAGGATCTCTTTTCTCGGTATGGAGATCGACTCGGTCGGCATGTGCGCGCAGCTTACGAGCGAGCGCACGCAGTCACTGCTGACTTGTCTTCACCAATTCGAGGGCAAGAGTGCGGTTCCACTGAAACTATTTCAGAGGCTCCTGGGGCATATGGCATCCGCAGCCGCAGTAACGCCGCTGGGATTGCTTCATATGAGACCGCTTCAGCTTTGGCTTCGCGATCGAGTCCCGAGGTGGGCATGGCAACACGGCACGCTCCGAGTCCCAGTGACTCCAGCCTGCCGTCAGACCTTCACCCCGTGGGCGAACCTCAATTTTCTACGGGCCGGAGTGCCCTTAGAACGAGTTTCCCGGCATGTTGTTGTATCAACAGATGCCTCCAACACGGGCTGGGGCGCCATGTGCAATGGTCATGCTGCCGCGGGCTCCTGGACAGGACCCCAGCGCCTCTGGCATGTCAATTGCCTCGAGTTGCTGGCTGTACGTCTCGCCCTGCACCGCTTCCATGCGCTGCTCAGGGGCCAGCACGTACTAGTCCGATCAGACAATACCGCAACAGTAGCGTACATCAACCACCAGGGTGGTCTACGCTCCCGCCGTATGTCGCAACTCGCTCGCCACCTCCTCATATGGAGTCAGAAGCATCTGAGGTCGCTTCGAGCCATTTTTATCCCGGGACACCTGAACCAGGCGGCCGACGAGCTGTCTCGAGTTCGGCCTCTCGCTGGAGAATGGCGACTCCATCCCCAGACGGTCCAGCTGATTTGGGATCAGTTCGGCGACGCACAGGTAGACCTGTTTGCCTCCCACGACTCGTCCCATTGCGACCTGTTTTATTCCCTGACCGAGGGCACGCTCGGCACGGATGCACTGGCGCACAGCTGGCCGCGGGGCCTACGCAAGTATGCGTTTCCCCCAGTGAGCCTTCTTGCGCAGACCTTGCGCAAGATCAGGGAGGACGAGGAGCAGGTCATTTTGGTTGCCCCGTATTGGCCCAACCGGACCTGGTTCTCCGAACTAGTACTCCTCGCGACAGCACCTCCCTGGCCAATCCCTCTGAGGAAGGACCTCCTTTTTCAGGGACGGGGCACCTTATGGCACCCTCGTCCCGATCTTTGGAACCTCCACGTGTGGCTCCTGGACGGGACGAGGCAGGTTTGAGTACCCTACCACCAGCGGTGGTGGCTACCATCACTTCCGCTAGAGCATCGTCCACGAGACATGCCTATGCGTTGAAGTGGAACCTCTTCGTCAACTGGTGTTCTTCTAAACATCAAGAACCCACGAAATGCCCGATCAGTGTCGTGCTTTCCTTCCTGCAAGAAGGGTTGGAGCGAAGGCTGTCTCCCTCCACCCTGAAAGTGTATGTTGCCGCCATTGCCGCACATCACGAAGCAGTTGATGGTAAGTCTCTGGGAAAGCACGACCTGATCGTCAGGTTCCTGAGGGGAGCGAGGAGACTAAATCCTCCTCGTCCTCCCCTCGTACCCTCTTGGGACCTCTCAGTGGTTCTAACTGCCCTGCAGAGTGCTCCATTTGAGCCTTTACAGTCAGTGGAGCTTAAGTTCCTGTCAATGAAGACAGCGCTCCTGGTTGCATTGGCCTCCATCAAGAGGGTAGGGGACCTGCAGGCATTCTCGGTTGACGAAGCGTGCCTGGAATTCGGGCCGGCTGACTCTCACGTGATCCTGAGACCCTGGCTTGGATACGTGCCCAAGGTTCCTACCACACCCTTTCGAGACCAGGTAGTGAACCTGCAAGCGCTGCCCTTGGAGGAGGCAGACCCAGCCTTGGCACTGCTCTGTCCAGTACGCGCCCTCCGTGCTTACGTAGACAGAACGCGGTGTTTCAGGACCTCAGACCAGCTCTTTGTCTGTCATGGTGGGAAGCTGAAGGGAAAGGCTCTCTCAAAGCAAAGGTTATCTCACTGGATAGTGGATACCATTGCTTTGGCATACCAGCAGCAAGGTCGTCCGTGCCCCCTTGGTGTGAAAGCCCACTCCACACGTAGTGTGGCTTCCTCTTGGGCTCTAGCGCATGGCGCCTCGCTAACAGACATTTGTAGAGCTGCAGGCTGGGCGACACCCAACACATTCGCGAGATTTTATAATCTCCGAGTAGAGCCAGTTTCTTCTCATGTACTCGCTTCAACCAGCCGGTGCTAGATTCTGCTCAGGTGTCTTCGCTTGCTCGCCATTCCTCTCCACGGACGGGATACGTGCGATATTCTCCTCAGGTGAGTCTGATAAGCTCTGAGTTCCTCCAGCACTGGTTACGTCATCGCCTGAGTTATGCCAATTTCCATAACACAGCTTTTGCGCTTGACTAGGTGCCTCCATGTGCATGGTTCCCCCTCTGGGCGACCCCCACATGTGTATTCCGCTGTAAGTCTCCTTGTGAGCGTGTGTCTTTCCCTTGGCAAGCCACCCTTGCCAACCCTGGGGTTTAAAATTCCACCTGCGGCTGGACACCCCAGTGATCTTCCATATGCAGCCTCTGGCCATATGTGTATTCTAAGTCCCCCCCATCAATGGCTGGGCATAATTGCATATTTCTCTCTGGAGATATGCTTCCCAGTGTACTTTGGTATCCCTGTGTTAAGTAGGACTCCTTCGTTCGTGCTAGTCTCACAACAGGGAGCTCAGACTTACGCAGGGCACTGGAAGACAGCCGAGGTGGCGTGATTAGACTGGAACCCCAATCGTCGTCATCCGACGTAACTCGGAGTGACCACGAAAGGGAACGTCTCGGTTACGGATGTAACCCTCGTTCCCTGAGTGGGAACGGAGACGTTACGTCTTCCTGCCACTTCCGCTGTACCGCTGAAAAACGCCTGAGTTCAGTCTCGGCTCCTCAGCGAAGACATATCTGCATTTGTGCAGCGTACTTCCTTATATACCCCCTGCGGCGGGCGGAGTTACGCTATGCAAATTCCGCAGACCCATGGCATTTCATTGCCATTGGCTCGTTTTATATACTCGAAGGTGAGAGGCTTTCTAGGCGAAACCCCAATCGTCGTCATCCGACGTAACGTCTCCGTTCCCACTCAGGGAACGAGGGTTACATCCGTAACCGAGACGTTCTCTTTGTTGTGTAGGTTTGGGGAACAAGATGGGGACGGTTTGTCTTGTCAGTCCATTTAAATTGAAACAATGTTATTGCTTCATTCAAATTGGATAATGCAAAATATTTTTTGGAAATTAATACATTTAGACAAAGAGCAATCTCAACCGGTATAATCCCTTCAAACAAATCATGAACAATATCAGGGGGAAAGCTTTGTGTCAAATTGAAATATGACAGATTTTCTGACAGCACACACTTCCTTTTTACACCAAAATAATTAGCCAAAATTTTTTCTTCAATTTCTTTAAGATGAGAAGCATGAATTTCCTTGCTTCTCATGCAAAATGCTCCCGAGTTCACTTCTTTTGTTTGAATATCCAATCTTTCTGCAGTACAAAATCTGCAAGAGTATCTGCCAGAAAAGTTTTCCACAAATCCTGCTATACTGTGTGCTCCAAGATTGTCTGCTAAAACACAATGAACAAAGCCTTTCACATTTTTCCCCAATTTGGCAATAAACAGTCCTTCTTGTTCTAATATAATAAGATCCTGTACTAAGGGCTTCAATACATTTTCATAACCATAACATTTAACATCGTCGCTATGAATAAGTGCAGCTAAATATATATTAGACAGTGAGGAGTGACAGCTAGCAGGTAAGTTACCCAATGTCCAATATACCCCACAGACCTTATACTTTTTTCTGGAGGTACCAAGGGGATTACAGATTTCAAAGTCATCTATGTACAAAAAAAGGGAAATAGCACACTCTTTTGACAACTGAACATTTTCGTTGTAATTACTCCCATCATAAAATGACTTGTACTGTCTTTGACCAGACTGAATTTGATGGGGAGATTTCAAATGAATGGCAATATCCAAAAATGTTTCACAATCTTTTAGTAAAGGGATGTATTGAAATGATTTTTTGTTTTGGGGGTCAAGCACAATTTCCACAGGTTCAACAATATCAAAATGTTTTTTATAGTATGCCTTTCTCTTCCAAGCAGTGGAAAGAGGCAAACCAGAAGGTTTGTAAACCAGAAGGTTTCTGAGCCAAATGAAGATAAAGATGTGTTCTGGTGACTGGCGTGTGTATTGAACCAATCAGATAAGAGTAAACATAGAGTCAGCGAGAAGCTCATCTGATTGGCTACATGAAGAAGGTGGACCCGCCCTCCTCTTCGCGCTTGCAAAACTCATTGAGTGAGAGAATCGTGCCAAAACTGGAAGCGCAGGTAAAAGAAAGACGCAACTGTACAAATCGGGTTATTTCGGTAACTTTGTTGCCCTATGCACACATTTAGACATTTGCAACAGTTTATTTTTTACACAAAGTTTGATTTTATGCTGTGAATCTGTTTTGCAGTTCCTAACTCTGTTGTTTTCGATCGCAAATTGCTGTTCACGGGCATGCAATACTTTTGGCCGTATTTGAGCGTAAAAACCGTGCCAAAAGTGTTCGCGCGGAAAAATTGGAAGTCAGAGGAATACAGATCCTATTTATTTTGCGTTAGCATGAAGCTGCAGCTTCACAATACATGAATTACACTTACGAATAACAGTTAAATGCTGCAAATATTTTTTTCTTACACTTGAAAGGCGATTTACACCTTTACAAATCTTCTCTTGCGCATGCAAATTTAATTTATGCTTGCAATCTTATGTACACTTTCACAAATCTTACCCTGCGCATGCAATACTTTATGGCATCATTTTACCTTCATACGTAACACTTACTTTGAGGCAAAGTGAAAACAGAAGGTATAAACTGAAAATCACAATTTTCCATTGGACCAATGTAAATATATATTTTGAATGGATTGCACTGATGTTTCACTTTTTTCAGTGTACTAGTCAAGGAACCGGCTTTACTGACGAGATGCGCATAACAATGCCATGCGATATATCGCCCAGCCCTAGATTGTTTGTGCTGCCATGTGTTTGTGCCATGTATTTGTTTAGTTTAGTTTTGTTAAGCGTTAAATATTTCATGATGTGCAGGAATCCACATCAGTAGCTTTATACATTAAAAAGTGACTCTACCCAAAAAAAGATCAAGCTGTTTGTGAATTTTCTTTATTTTTTTTTTTTTTTTAAACAGCTTTATGGTTTTGAAAAGATTTTTCAGATATACAGGCACTTAAAATAATTCCTTTCCTTCTCAGCTCTTTCCAGCTGTTGATTTAACTGGTTTATACCGTTTCAGAATAAAGCAGTGAAGTTAAGATCAAAGTCCATTTGTGTCCACAGTACATTGTTTGCAAAGGCTTGAACTTTCATGTTCATATTCATGTCATTTCACAGTTATGCCACATTGTTCATCAGTGTTTCAAAGCACCTAGTCACCACTTTAGTTGAGGGGCCACACACATGATGAAGTCATTGATAAATAATGCTTAGTTAATGATGACTACTGTGGATTTGAAAGTGACTACTGTAGGAGCACGTCTGATCTCCTCTGGAAGCTGTTCCAGCATAATAGCTAAAAGCAGACTCGCCATGCTTAGAGTGAACCCTTGGTATTTCTAGCTGATATGATCCTAGTGATCTGAGTGATCTGTTGGGTTTATATTCAGTGAGCATATCTGCAATGTATTGAGGTCCTAGGCCATTGAATGATTTATATACCAGTAATAATACTTTAAAATCAATCCTAAATCTAACGGGGAGCCAGTGTAAAGACCTGAGGACTGGTGTGATGTGTTCATGTGTTCTGGTTCTGCTCAGCGTTCTGTATGAGCTGCAACTGTCTTATGGTCTCTTTGGGAAGGCCAGTGAGGAGTCCATTACAATAATCCACCCTGCTGGTGATGAAAGCATGCACAAGTTTCTCTAAGTCTTGTCTGGAAACAAAGCATCTTATTCTTGCAATATTTTTCAGATGATAGTATGCTGATTTAGTTATTGCTTTGACATGACTACTGAAACTAAGGTCTAACTCTAGTGTCACACCAAGATTCCTGACTTGATGTTTAGTTGTTTGACACCTAGAGTGAAGGTATGCGTTCACCTTGAGAACTTCATCTTTGTTTCCAAACGCAATGACTTCAGTTTTGTCTTTGTTTAACTGAAGAAAGTTTTGACACATCCAACTTTTGACTTCATCAATGCATTGGCACAGGGAGTCAATGGGGCTGTAATCGTTAGGCGATAGGGCTAAGTAGAGCTGTGTGTCGTCTGCATAGCTGTGGTAAGCAATTTGGTTCTTTCTCATTATTTGGCTCATTGGGAGCATATACAGGTTGAACAGGAGTGGTGCAAGAATTGAGCCTTGAGGGACTCCGCATGTCATGGATGTCCACTCAGACTTATGATCTCCTATACTCACATAATAACCTCTCCCATCTAAGTATGACCTGAACCATTTTAGGACTATCCCAGAAAGCCCCACCCAGTTTTCCAGCCTGTCTAGAAGTATGTTGTGATCAACAGTGTCAAATGCAGCACTGAGGTCGAGTAGTACTAGCACTGATAATTTGCCTGAATCAGTATTTAAGCGAATATCGTTTATTATCTTTATGAGCGCTGTCTCTGTGCTGTGGTGCGGTCGGAAACCAGATTGAAAATTGTCAAAGTATCCATTCGAGCATAGGAATTTGTTCAGCTGATTGAAGACAACTTTTTCAATGATCTTGCCTATGAAAGGAAGATTTGAGATCGGTCTATAGTTGCTTAATATGGTCTTATCCAGATTGCTCTTTTTCAGGAGGGGCTTGACAACTGCAGTTTTCAGGGAGTTTGGAAAACTCCCAGAGCGAAGTGAGACATTTACCACTTCTAGGAGATCTGCTTCTAAACTGTTTAACACACTTTTGAAAAATGATGTGGGAAGTGTGTCAAGAGCAGGGGCGTCACTAGGCCCTTTTTAGGGGGGCTTCAGCCCCCCTAAACTTCTGCCCAGCCCCCCTAAAAAATATTTGATTAAACCATTTTTGATCGCTTCAGTCCCCTTTAAAAAAACTCATTTGAAACGGCGGCAAGCTGCGTCAAGTTTCGGCTCCTCCCCTTATCTGAGTCTGCTTGGATTTAGCGCATTTTTCAATCTGCAGTGGCGCCGAGCAGAGCGAGGTGTGTCGTGAGTGCATTTATTGATAGATTGCTATGATATTACATCTGCATCGGTGCAGTTCTTTGTTATAAATGCATTGCAGTTTACATAATGTAATGTTACTGGAGCATTGGGAGCAACACGGGACGGTTCGGTTTCTCATCCAATACCAATACGTTTCGCTGCGTTCACCTTCAGCCCTTATCAGTGTGATAGTTGTTTTTTATTCCTACAAAAATGAAGCGATTAACACCCATGAAAACATACTTTAGAAAACGATCATGATTTATTTTAATTTACTTTTTAAACTTTAAAACATATTATTTTGTATTTCGGCATTACATTATGCAGCCATGCACAGAAATGATTAAAGACACACATCATTGTCTGAAAACACTAGATGGCCCAGAGAGAAACATCATTATTATTTTGGAGTTTTTTGGAGTTATTTTGTTTTGTATTAATAAATAGTTTTGTATTAAGTAATAATGAATCAGGAGGAGTGTACATGCATATATTAGAGTAAAAGTAGAGTAAAGGGATTTGTGATTTTCTTTTAAGTACTTGATTTATAGAAGTGGCAAATTGATAATTCATGTTGTTATTTTTAATAAATAGAAATAATTATAGAACAGATTAATCATATTGCCAATAGACAATTACATTAATACACGTTTAGCTGTTTAGTTAAATGATTTGAAATTAAATAGATTTTCACGGGGTAACTTGATGAATAACCAACCGTATTGTTGATTACAAAGGCTAAAAAGCTTAAAAAATAAAATAATTTATATTTCATTGTAGATGGACTTAGTTACCTAGCTTTCCTGGTAGCTCTGTCTGAGAAAATGATTCATATATCAACCTATCAGTTGACCCCTATGTTTACTTTCTTCACTGACAGACAAAAATAAAAAGCCTATATCAGTCAAAGCTCAGCTTTAGGGGGGGAAAAGACAGAGCAAGATAAAAACAAAGAGAAAAAAAGTGTGATGCTGATGAGGTGAGAAAAATAAATAGCTGCGCGCACATGGTTTTAAAGCTATTGTCATCCAATTTTTTTGGCCTTCAAAACATCTTAAAATGCACATATGTAGATCAGAGAAATCAAAATTTTCTCGGGGGAGCATGCCCCCGAACCCCCCTAAATACCTCACATTCGGTACCTCAGTGATTATAAAATCATGCCATATGCATGTTACTGGATCAATGAATGAAACTAGTTAATAATGAGCATTAGACCATAAACTAACTCTTTTTTTTTTTTTACATCATAACCTCATTGGGGGCTGAGCCCCCCTAAAATGAAAATCCTAGAATCGCCCCTGGTCAAGAGTGCATGTTGATGTTTTAAGGTGCTGTACAGTTTCTTCCAAAATTTTGCCATCAATTTCTTTGAAATCAGACATAGTAACTACTTTCTCAGGTGGTTTGATCTGTCTGACCCCAGTGCAACTCAAGGATGTGCTGATCACCTTTCTGATATTATTGATTTTCTCAGAGAAGAAAGAAGCAAACTCACTACACTTGTTCTCTGAGAGCATTTCACTGGGAATCTGGCTTGGAGGGTTTGTCAGTCTCTCTACAGTAGCAAAAAGAGTGCGTGTGTTGTTTAAATTGCTGTTTATAATATTTGAGAAGAAAGTCTGTCTAGCTTTGCCTAGTTCCATATTGAAAGCATGAAGGCTGTCTTTGTAGATGTTATAATGGACTACAAGTTTAGTCTTCCGCCACATGCGCTCTGCTTTTCTGCATTGTCTTTTCATATTTTGCACTGCTGTTGAGTTTCTCCAAGGTGCTTTTTGTCTGCCACTCTTCTTCCTGACTTTACAGTTTTTTACAATCGCTATGACAGTTTTTTCAATACTTTTAACAAGTTTCCTAAACTCTTAACGCACCAACACACCTAAAACACACAATTGGCAAAACGGTTAATTTCATGCTCAAAATCACACATTGTAAACTAAACTCCAAAACTCATTTTCAAAATACAATAATACACTAACACAATACACCATGTCTACCAAAACACTGCAAACATGTTTCAAAATCAAATAATTATTCAAAACACTAACACATGTTCTCTTCCAACAGGAACATTTAGTCAATCATAACACAATGACAAAAAAAAACACTATCATCAGATGGAATTACAGAAACTGCATTATTTTATGTGTGTCAGGTCTGCCCTTATACAACACACAGTATACTGTACTGATCATAGATTGTGTTTTGCACTGCAGTTTTTTTTTTTTTTTGGAAGTCTATATTTTTGTTTTGTTTGTAATGTAAATGCATTTTGTTGTTGTTGGTTTTTTTGCAGCAGAAATTCAATACAACAAAATAAATGCCCCTTCTTAGAGTAGCTTTATAGAATGTATGGTTTGTGAAAAAAGAAGACAGAGACAGAATTGCTGCAGTAACGGCTTTATTTGCAACAGGACATTTCTGCAAGATAACAATATGCAATATAGCTGCCATTTACAGTATTACTGTATGTGAAAATACAACATATACAAACAGAAAAGGCCATCTTCTAATCTGCATTGGTCTTCTACATCTTCTTCTCATCCACATCACACCTGATATCTTCCCTGGCAAGGCATCTTGGGAAGAATCTTTTACAGTAACATGCCTTATCCTGGTAGTGTCCAGCTGTGATGTCTTGGTATGCAGCATCTTCTGCATACAGGAGGGACATTTGGTCCTGTGGACTATGGTAAAAAACCTTTCATCTCCAGGCTGAGTATACTCCTCAATGGGGTTGAGGAAAGGGAAGTAAGAGGCAAGGAAAATGGACATCATCCTCTGATGGGCGTCAAACCAGGCTGTGAGACAGGAATGGAGGAATGCCACATTGTCCCATATTTGCATAAGTTCAATCAGCTGTTTCTCAGTAGCAATGGAATGATGTGAAAATACAAAATATACGAACAGAAAAAGCACAAAAAACAAACAAAAAAACTTCTAATTATTTGCATAATTCAATCAGCTGTTTCTCAGTAAGAATAGAATAAAATACAGGGGATATATTTGTGTTTCAGTTCACAATATAAGCAGCTGTTCACCTTGACTTTATCCTGTAAGGTTAGGTTTAGAGCATGGTGTTATCTGTTCATACAGTGTTAAAGCATTGGTAAATTTGGCAGTAAAAATCCATTGTTTTGGTCTTGTTTGAGCTTGTGTGTAAAAGAAGTTCAAGCATTTTAAATTTGTGTTAATTGTATGCATTTTGTGTTAAAGCAACAAGAAATGTGTTAATAGTATAGCTTACACAGGCGGATGTAGTGCTAACTGTGTTAAGAGTTTTGGAAAATTGTTAAAAGTATTGAAAAATCTGTCGTAGCAATCGTAAAAAACTGTAACAGGAGCAATATCATCAATTATACCTTTAACTTTTGAGTTAAAAGAATCAAGGAGAAAATCAACAGAGCCAACAGAAAGGAAGATATTTAGAAGAATGTCAGTAACCAGACAGTTTCTGGTACCATTGACTTCCAGCATATATTTATTTTCCTACTATGGAAGTCAATAGTACCAGAAACTGTCTGGTTACTGACATTCTTCTAAATATCTTCCTTTCTGTTGGCAGAAGAGAGAAATTCATACAGGTTTGAAACAACATGAGGGTGATGTCAGAATTTTCATTTAAAATTGGAGTATCCCTTTAATAATTCGAAGAGTAGTCTTGCATGCATGAATTAATGCTTTTTTATGCATGAATTCATGATGATTCATGTACCATAACTGTAGCTTTATCCACAATGGGTGGTAAAGACCAATTTTTTTGTGAACAAAGAAAACATCATGATCATGCGTAATAAATCATAATTCATGATGATGTACTCATCTTAGTTAATGTTTTAATTAAGGTGTTGTTCATCCATGAAGTCATGAATGAAAACCGTTGAACTCGTGTTAGTTCCTGATGATTCATGAGATAGTAATGCACGAATTAATGCATATTTCATGCATGAATTTATACATGAATTCATGATAATTCATGTACCCTTACCGTAAAGTGTTACCATGAATTTTAATAAATGCAAAACTAGAGATTATATGAGCTACGAATATAAACGTACGTAAAAATGCAAACAATAAACAAACAACATATAACCAAACAATAACATAAGTGATCAGAATGAAATGAAATGAAAGAAAGAAAGAAAGAGAAGAGAAAAGGAAGAAGGGTAACTTAATTCACAGACCTAAGAGACACCAGGAAATCAACTTTTAGGTTGAGAGATAGTACTTGCGAGCTGTTGTACTCTTTCAATGCGATGCTGTAAAAGAGGCGCGCGTGTCTGGCTGGTTTGCGTCTGGCTTCGTCTTCTGGGTCGTTTTGCAAGACGATGTAAAGGCTTACTTGAATTTAAGTTACCGCGAAAGTTAGGTTCGTCTCCCGGGACGGGAGAGGTTGCAAAATCTTGGTTGCAAAGATGGCAGGCTTTTACATGGCGCGGGCCATGTGTCCCAGAGGCCAAGGCAAGGCCCGTTCAGCTGGAGCAGCGCTGCACGTGGAGAAGGAGGAGGAGGTCAGGGACCGGAGGAAGAAGAGGAGAGATCAGCGGGATCGATGAGAGAAGAGGAAGAGAGTGAGAAGTGGGGGTCTCTTCCTTTTAACAGACATCTGTTTACGCCTTCTCTTTGGAACGACAGCGAATCAGATTGTCTTTTCTGAAGCGGGAAAAATTCTCTTTGTGTGAAGAAAACCCGCCTACCTTGACCATATGTCTTCCTGAGCGAAATAATTCATATTTCCTCTTAAGATTATACACACTGAACTAAAGATGTTACTTATATACCCTCTGTGGGACTGGTTGAATTAAAACAGGACGGTCAGACAGATACCAAGAATTACAGGTAGATTTTGGACACACATAACGTTACGTTCATATGCATCATTACACACAAATAAAGCTTGATTAAACACACAATAAAATTGTCAGTGTTTCCGTTATGGCAAACGACGACACTTTGAGAAACATAGGAATATGTATCAAACATTTGAAGAGTTTTCTCTGAAATGTTCCATGTGTGTTAAGGTGTTGGAATGTTGGCTTGCAGAGGAACTGGATGAGATGCAGCTTTTTATGACCAAATTACCAGACCGAACCAGGTCGAGTTACAAGACACTATGGAGTGATTTTCTTTCAATGAACCTTCAGAATTAAAGATTTTACTCTAGCAAGTCGCACCTCTATTATAAATTTGTAATGAATGGTAAAATGAAATTTTACTATGTGGAAGTCCATATATGGAAATGTGCTTCAGTTGCATCTCGTGGTGGGTTTCTGGTTGAAAGTCCACGAGTGTGTGTGTGTGTGTGTGTGTGTGTGTGTGTGTGTGTGTGTGGAATGTCACGAGGCTGTAAAGTCACAGGAAGTCCATGCTGAACTAGGGGGTTTTACAAGGGATTCTTAAAAACAGGGTCCTCTTTATGGCTCAAATGTCCCTCTGGGGAAATTATTAACCAGACGATGTGTTTTGACGTCACATGATTCCTTAATTTGAAAAGCAGATGCCATTGTTGCTACAACCATAGGAAAAAATAACAATTAAGTCAGTACGACATAAAAAATATTTATTTATGTTATTTAATTGTAATATCAAAGAGCTATTTTTTCACCTTATTAAATGTCATGACATGTCATTTATAGAAATCTACAACAGCCATTAACTGTGGTTATGTTAACTTATCTCTGTTTTGCACTTCATAGGACCACACAGATCATGACACAACTGCTTCTAGAAGAACTGAATCAGGCCACACAAATGGGTCGTCACCAACTGCTGTTCTGCTGGAGTGTCAGGTGAGAGATTGTATTTTGCACCGAATGTCTGTACACAATGAATAGACAATAAATGCATCTAGTCTGGGATAAACAGTCACATCACTGGCCCAAAACACTGAAGTCATATATTTTTTTTTTAAATGGCATTATGTAATTGAAACCATATAATGAAGGTTGACATAGTGTTTTGTCTCACCTGTGTTAAGTTAAAGTTAAGTTTATGTTGTAATCTTAATTTAATGCCGTTTAGTAGACCATGAAATTATATTTTAAAAATGTATATCCAAATTAATGTAACAATTAAAGGAACATTTTTGCATTCTAACTTTAATTTGTTTTCACTTTCTCTCACAGGAACACACACCAAGAGCACCAGTGCAGATCACAATTGATAATTTGGATCTCACAGTGACACCACATACAATGACCATCAGCCACCAACGTCTGGACTACCATTGGTTGCTAATGGTGGGGAACCATGAACGAGTGACTGCTGAGTTCTTACCCAGAGAGAGATTTGTGTCTATAATGGATGTGCCACTGTCGGAACTTTTACCAAACTTGGAGGACAGACAGATGCTTTGCTCTGAATTTAAAGAACTGGTGGGTCGTGTAGTGGTTCAGCGTTTCACTGCATTCAAGCAGTTTTCAAACGTTTTACTGTGGCACATTCCTCATATGTACAGTGACGTTATGGCCCAAAAAACTGAAATCACTCCCCTGGGACTTCTTGAGGTGGATGAGAAGGTTTCTGCAGATATGGTGAAAGCAGTGCAGTACATCAATCAGCGATATGTTCCTTACACTTCTGATCTAGAAAATGGAAACAACATCTCAAAGCCTGTAGTACATGTGATTTTGGCTGGTGATCAACTGACCAAGCAGAATGCTGATGCAGCCATCAGAGCTAAAGCAAATGAAGACTCATCATTTGAAAGATTGGAAGGACTTGTTCCAGTTATTGCGGATTTTCATTGTTCCATGAACTTCAATGATGTGATTTTTAAAAGATTCTACAGTCCCAGTTCACAGTGTGATTTTGGTTCTTTTTTCCACCTGAGAAATGTTGTCCACAGGACCAATGTGACTAAATCAGCCTTGGGGGACAACTATAGGCCATGCAACACTTTCATTCAAGATGTGCTGGACGCATCGATCATTGCCGTTGTTCTTCATCATTTCTCTTTACACACACAGGATGACATGCCAGTATCCATGCCGACCTCTTTTCTGTCAAATGAGGAGAAGCAAGATTGGTTTGATGAACAAATCCTAAACATTGTTGACACATACATTCTCAATGAATCTCCAGAATTTCATAACATGTTGAAAGGAAATCTCCAGAGTCCTCCACAGAGTACAGTTGTACCTCAACCAATTGTGTGTCAGATGCCACGGTGCAGCCATCCACCTTTTAAAAGACAACATGATCTAACAGAACATTTCAAGAAGGACCATGGCATTTCTGTGTGTGATCACAAAGACAAAAATGGTGCCAGTGCTGTAGAACAGCACCAAGAAGAAGATTGTGTTTTCAATTATCACAGTGCCTTTCTAAAGATGGGGCTTTTGGAGCGTGACTTCCTAGACTCTGTGAGAGAGGGTGATGGAAAAAGGACCTGCCGCCTTTGGAAATTTAAAATGCTTCATTTTAAAGACGCCCAGAGACACAAGTACAGCTTGGAGGCACTGAAATTACAATTTGACATTCAGGCAATGCAGAGTCCACGAGTGGCCCACAGAATGATGTGGAACAGAACTGTAAATGTTACTGGGGGGGCTGGCAAAAATGTGGCATTGGATCTGAATTGCGAGCATTATGTTCGTTACACAAAGGATGCCATCTCACATTTGGGGTGAATGTGAATTTTCAAACTGCGCAGCAAGTCAGTAGAACACTTCAAAGGCAGAGACAGTTAATGGATAACTTTGATGCTGATGTTCAACTAAGTCCAGAGTCTGGGAAACACACAATGGCATCCAAGGAAGAAGACATCGATGCAATGGTCGCTGTACTAAAACAACAAGAAATCTACAAAATCACACCTGGTAGATGTTATGCTGCATTCCCATCATTTAATGGCAATCCACTTCACAATCTCACGTCCAAACATTTAACTGGCTGGATATGGGAACACATGAGAAAATGTCATCGCTTTCAATTGGTCAAAAAAAAACATCCTGACCTAGAACATGTAGACATCATGTTAAGAGCAATTAAAGGTTAGCTAGACTTTGGATCTGGTCACATAGAATTATTTTGGTTTGTGTTTTTGCATTTTAATTTCTTTGAGTGGCCAGTTTAGCTTCTGGCTACTTTAAGAGTAAAGAGCAGCATGCTGTACATGTACAGTAAATATTAAAAAAAGAACTGTAAACAAAAAGCAACTGTATTGTAAAAACTGTAAATAGTTTTTGTTTGTTTTTTTAAGTTGCTGAATCTTAACTTATGATACAAATACATGTCAATTGCAATTCTGCTTGATATGTTTACAAGTAATAAATACTTATACACAAATATATAACGTGTCCAGAATTTTATTAAAGATGTTTATATACACTGATGTTTTAAGCTTTACTTTTATATTGACCTATTAATGTAGTGCAGTTTCATGCTTGAAGACATTTTCTCAACAACACATGCAGTAATTCAAAGAATATTTATTGTTTGTACTTTGACCAAAAAAAAGCATGTTGACAATTACAAGTAGCAGTAACACATTCAGTTATGAAATAAAGCAGTTCACATTTACATAAACATTAAAGAAATCAAATGTCTCTTACATGTGCCATATAACTGAGACTTAATTCAGTCATGTAATGACATCGCATCAAATTCAAAGACATTGACACTGTCATCAAAACTGTTACTGTCCATGTCTGATTCACAGTCTCCAAAAACCTCCATCACAGTTTCAAGAATGATCTTGGCATGATTGAAATCGTACACATGAACTTGGCAAATTATGTCATCAATGCAAAACAGTGTCTCACATGACCGTAGTGTCTCATTAATCATTGGGTCTTTTGTTGAGTAGTGTTCCTGCAATGTGTGGTAAACTGAAATCTTTCCACATAGTCCATGATCCACGTCTCCCTCAAGCCTGTCCATCAACATCTGACGGAGAGATTCCCTGTGATGATTGCTGACAGTTCTCACTTTGTGTGCAATTGGCTTTGCAGCATGAAGTTCCAGGTCACTGGCATTACCATCACAGCTTTCTTTGCACTGACACATTTTCGCACAATTGTCACAACAAGCATGCTTTACTGCAAGTGGCTGTACAACCTCCCCATCAAACAAGTTCATTAGTTGTGTTCTTCTGCAAGAAGCGACATTACTGACATACTCACGCATTTTCTCTGAAATGCCTATAAGCTGCTTTCCATGGTAAAGAATGAGGGAATGGGACATAGAGCCATCTCTCCCTGCTCTCCCAAATGCTTGCATGTATAATTCGATGTCTTTTGGTGGCCCATACTGAACTACGTGTTGTACATTTCTCAAATCAACTCCCATGCCCAAAGCTGACGTTGCTATCACCACTCTGAGGACAGACTGAGGGTCTCTGAGAGTCTGAATTATGTTGTTTTTGACACTGTCTGATGTCATTGAATGAAACATGTCAACAACTCTGTTAGATGACACATTGCTAGTGCCAGGTGGGTGAACTGATCTTTGTCCAAGGGAGGCAAGGAACACATCATGGAACAGCATTGAACAGTCAGATATAGATTTGCAGTAAATGACAGTACGTGCAGTCTGTGGGCCCTTTACCATGAGTTCGTTGATAAGCCAAGAAAATGTATTAGTTACATCAGAAGACACTTTTTTAACTGCAAGTCTGATGTTGCTCCGATCAGGGCTTCTGACAACTTCTAAGCACTTCTGTAGTCCTAAGTGCTTCATTATTTTCAAAGATGCTGTAGCAGTTAGGGCCAGCACTGGTAAGGAGATAGGCAGGAGTGATCTGAGCTCACCAACCAAACCACACCACTTTCTGAATGGAGCATCACTGCCATGGCGTTCCCCCCTGCAACACAGACACACAGAACATTTGTTATTATATTTGTTGTTGTGAGTATAATGTATTTCATTATCAACATGTATTTATTCAATGCAGTTTTCCTTTTATAATTTATCTGTCATGTACATTTTTTATAAATAATGACATAACCACTGACATTTCATAATATAATATAATTAATAAAAAGGACATTCTATGTAATACAGCTGTAGTTGAATGGATACCCACAATAAATAAAAAATAGCTACAAATGTAATGACAGTAATCAAGAGGGGTTCTGTTTAAGTATGCACACATTTCCACTACAACCAAATGAAGAATACCATTACTTACCATAGAACAATGGTGTGCACTTCATCAACAGCCATACCGATGAGACGCTCGCGGTAAACATCTGTTTGAAGCATATCTCTCCACTTTTTAACACCCACAAGCAATTCTGGAGAACCGAACACAATACTGAATCAGCCAGCTGCGATGTCAGCGTCTGTTGTTTCATGTTTGCCCGCAAACGCGGCTGATATCCCCTTCTCAGTTAGGTACTTCACTTGATCTTCCATAATAGATAGGAGGGGACACACAACTAGTAAAATGGGATCTGCTGGGAATCCTTCTAAATGCTGACAAAGGGTCAGCCAGGCTTGGAAAATAATACTCTTCCCAAATCCCGTCGGCAAACAGGCTAAAATATCTCTTTTTGTCTCCACTAAGTGCCTCAAACAAAACTCCTGGACATCTCTTAAAGAGTCTATGCCGTGAACCTCGCATACTTTTGAGAATCCTACGTTTAGCTGATCTTGATAAATGCTCATTGTCACTCATGTAAACACAACAGTTTTTCTTCCGCAATCACACGTCTGCGCTTTGTTTATAAATAAACGAAAATAAACGCGACACTCGCGCCCCCCGGAAATCCGATAAAATTCAACCAATCAGATGACGACTTCGACATTCCTGAAGTGTTTCCAGTTAAGTGTACCATATGCATCAGACGTTTAGCCAACGTTCCGTGGGCGTGACGTCTGAGGCTGAGACTAATATCTCCTAACCTGAAGGTCGCATTGAATCATGGGAGGGGTTAATAGTAAGGTACGGATGAGGCCTTTAAGATGGCACCAGAGGCGTGTCATTCTGAGCTTTGGGGGCGGAGCTATAGGGCCTAATATATTTGTGTATCCAAAAACTATCTCGGTCTAGGAAAGTCGAAACGGCTCGTGATTGGTGTCATTGGAAAGGTCTCTGAGAGTGCTTTCCAATGACACCTTGTTTGTGTCGCTGCGACCTTCCCAGGCCGAGATACATTTTTGAAACATGAATATATTTTGTCCCATAGCTCCGCCCAGGAAGCTTTCAGGGACATAAACCAGGCATCATTCGAAAGGGTTTTCTCAGACCTTTCCAAAGAGTCTACTCTGATGTCCGTGGTATTTAAGGTACCTGAGATATGGACACTCAAAATTTACCCGGAAGTGTTCTTATAGCTCCGCCCAGGAAGCTGTCAGCGACATAAAGTCGGTACCATTTGAAAGGTCTTGGTGAGGCCTTTAACATCTCCAAGACGCTACACACCATATGACTAGTAAGTCAAAGTCCAAATCACACTCTTTGCTGTCCAAACTTAATTGATATAAGTACCAATGTAGAACATTATATTGAAACTGTGTCTATTCCTCGTTTAGTGAGATCAAATAATAAATCTACTGCAGGATCTAAGAAAAATCTAATTGTGATTAAACCAGAAAATCTCAATATTAGTGAACAAAAACAATTTATAAAGCTAGGTCTTTTAAACATTAGATCGCTTACACCTAAGGCGGTTATTGTAAATGAAATGGTCACAGATAATAGTTTCGATGTACTCTGCCTTACTGAAACCTGGCTTAAACCAAATGATTATTTCGGTCTTAATGAGTCTACTCCTCCTGGATACTGTTACAAGCATGAGCCCCGTCTGATTGGTCGTGGCGGTGGTGTTGCTATAATCTATAAAGATATTCTTACTGTTACTGAGAAAACAGGTCACAGGTTTAATTCGTTTGAAGTACTTGTGCTAAATGTTACGCTCTTAGATGTAAGAAAGAAATCCCTATTATCTTTAGCCTTGGCTACCGTATATAGACCGCCTGGGCCTTACGCTGATTTCCTAAAAGAGTTTGCAGACTTTCTCTCAGATCTTTTGGTCAATGTCGATAAAGCATTAATTGTTGGAGATTTTAACATACACGTAGATAATTCAAATGATGCTTTAGGGGCTGCGTTTACAGATTTATTAAACTCCTTTGGGGTCAAGCAAAACGTAACTGGTCCCACTCATCGTTTTAATCATACGCTAGATTTAATTATATCACATGGAACCAATCCAACCGATATAGATATTATACCGCAAAGTGACGATGTCACTGACCATTACATGGTCACTTGCATACTACGTACCGCTGAAATTTGTCATGTTGCGCCACGTTATCGACCAGGCAGAACAATCCTTCCAACAACTATAGATAATTTCTCAAATAGCTTACCTAATCTATCTCAGCTGCTCAGTGAACCCAAACAAACAGATGAACTAGAGGAAATGACTAGCACTATGAGCACCAATTAGATTAAAAAAGGTTAGAGAGAAAAGTAAAGCACCATGGTACAACAATACTACGCATGTTCTAAAGAGAGAAACCCGTCATTTAGAGCGTAAATGGAAACAAACTAATTTAGAGGTCTTTAGAATCGCATGGAAAGACAGTATGTCACGTTATAAAAAGGCCCTAAAAGCAGCCAGGGCTGAGCATCTCCGCAAACTAATAGAAACTAACCAAAATAATCCTAGGTTTTTATTTAACACCGTCGCTAGACTAACAAATAAACAGACGTTACCGGAGCAAAATATTCCGTTACAGTGTAGTAGTAATGATTTCATGAATTTCTTCACTGAGAAAATAGAAAGCATCAGAAACACAATTGTAAATGTACAATCTTTAATGGTGTCTTATGATTCAGCCTCAATTATCACCCCGCAAGAACAATTACAGCGCTTTGCAACTATAGGACAGGAAGAGCTAAATAAACTTATCATTGCATCCAAACCAACAACGTGTTTATTAGATCCAATACCAACTAAACTACTGAAAGAAGTGTTACCTGTAGTGGAAGAGCCTCTTCTCAATATTATTAACTCGTCTTTATCCTTAGGTCATGTTCCATGAATATTCAAGTTGGCAGTTATAAAACCTCTTATTAAGAAACCACAATTAGATCATAATAACCTAGCAAATTACAGACCCATTTCAAATCTACCTTTTATGTCTAAAATTCTAGAAAAAGTTGTGTCCGCTCAACTGTGCTCTTTCTTGCAAGAAAATGACACCTATGAAAAGTTTCAGTCAGGATTCAGACCGCATCATAGCACTGAAACTGCGCTCGTTAAAATCACAAATGATTTACTTTTATCTTCTGACCAAGGCTGTGTCTCAATACTAGTTTTACTTGATCTTAGTGCTGCGTTCGATACTATAGATCACAAAATATTCTTAGATCGACTACAAAACTACACTGGTGTTCAGGGACAAGCATTAAACTGGTTTAGATCGTACTTATCAGACCGTTACCATTTTGTCTGCGTAAATGGGGAAAAATCGAAGATAACGTCAGTAAACTATGGTGTACCGCAGGGATCTGTGTTAGGCCCTCTACTATTCTCAATATATATGCTACCACTTGGTAATATTATAAGAAAACATGGAATTAATTTCCACTGTTATGCTGATGACACTCAATTATATATTTCATCACGACCAGATGAAAACAATAAATTATCTAAATTAACAGAGTGTGTTAAAGATATAAAATACTGGATGACATGTAATTTTCTGCTATTAAATTCAGATAAAACGGAGGTATTACTTATTAGTCCAAAAAACTGCCCACAAAACCTCTTACAATACAACTTTAATTTAGAAGGATGTCCTGTTACTTTATCCTCTACAGTAAAAGACCTGGGTGTTATATTAGACCGCAACTTGTCTTTTGAAAATCATATTTCATATGTTACAAGAACAGCCTTTTTCCACCTTAGAAACATTGCTAAGCTACGTAACATGCTATCTGTTTCTGATGCAGAAAAGTTAGTTCATGCATTCATGACCTCGAGACTAGATTACTGTAATGCTTTATTAGCAGTGTAAGGGACATGTGAATGTTGTATTTATTCCACAAGTTTTGACGCGTATCTTCTTGTCTTGTGTTCACACTCGAAATCCATATAATTCGTTCATCACTGTTTATTCTTCCAAATCACAAAGAATCACGTTTCTTACACAGCATAATCCTCGTGTGCAGCGATGTCTTCTCAACAACTTGTTTGTAGAGATACTATACTCAAAAGGCAATTTATGCTATAATAAACGGTCAAAATCTTTGTGTTCTCCAAACGAGCATCTGCACTTATTGCATGAGCTTCAAACTTTTCTTACATGTGCTACAAAATGGACGCTACTGAACATGCGGAGTAAGAACAAATATAAAGTAAAGAAGTATATTCAACAGGCACTGACTAATTAACATAAATAATAATTGTATCAAATTTACATAATAAAAATATGAAAATATAAATTTTGAAATATGAAATATGGCTCTTACATTTCCGGCCCCTAATTGACAGGCAGGCAGACTGACAATTACCTTTTCAACAAAAACAATGAGCCATACTGAAATAATACTTACATTATACGTCACTTTAGAAACTTTAAGTGCCCATTATCAATTTTGAACTGTCCATTTCTTTGTGTGGCATAGAAACAGTCCTTGATATTGAAGAGTATTTAACAGTCCATTTCACAGATAAGGCACAACTTATCAACAGGCCTTTCCAATGTATTGGTCTTAGTTTTAACCAACACACGTCTTACCAGTCCTTTGTTATCTGGAAATACTTTCATGATTCTACCAAAGACCCATGAATTTCTTGGTGAAGAGTCATCTATTATCAGGACGACATCGCCAACTGCAAGATTTTTCTTTACTTGATTCCATTTTTGACGCTCTTGGAGTAAGGGCAAATATTCACGCACCCATCGCTTCCAGAATAGGTCAGCAAGATACTGAATTTGCTTCCATTTGCGCCGTGCATATACATCTTGTTTTTGGAAAAGTCCAGGCGGTAAGGCTGGTTTTCTTTTCATTAATAACAGGTGATTAGGTGTCAAGGGTTCAAGATCTGTTGGATCATCGGTCGTAATGGTAAGTGGTCTGTCATTTATTATTGCTTCCACTTCACACAGGAATGTATGCAAGCTCTCATCATTAAGTGTTTGTTCTTTCAGCACAGATCTCAGGATTTTTCTAACAGACCTTATTTTATCTGTCTTTCCCATACTCCACCGAAATTCTGTCGTGTGGCAGCTCTGACATCTTCTGCTCTACAGCCTTTGCTCTAATCTTTCTACATGTCACACATCTGGAGAGAAACTTCCTGACAATGGAGTTTGCAGAAGGAAGCCAGAATTTTTGTCGCAACTTTGAAAGCATATAGTTCCTTCCACAATGTCCAATTCTCTCATGAATGTCTCTTAAGATTAAAGTTGTGACGTGAATATTTGGGTATAATGATTGGATGCTTCACATGCTCAGGCATTGCAGATTTACCAAGACGACCGCCAACTCTCAGCAATCCATCCTGAAGTATTGGATCCAGTTTATAAAGGCAACTGTTCTTTTTAAAGGAGAACTCCGGTCAATTTTAACATTGAGCTCATTTTTTTGTACATTTGGAGTGCTGTCAATACAGAGAACAACGACAAAAATCGGTGTTGCCTATACCGAGTTATTCTATTTTTAAAATTTGCACCCTGTTGACTTCAATGGGGCAAGTACTAAACCTGCTTTTAGCCTCTTAACATCCTTGATGTGTCATTACAAGTGCACAGAAAACTTGAAGTCCAAAGTAGTCGATTGCAGAGTTCACACGCATAGGTTTAATACCTATGATCACGCGCGTGAACTCGGCAATCGACTACTTTGGACTTCAACCGAAAAACAGGATGTAAACAAAGGTATTTGCGCTGGCTTAAATAACATCATTTTTATACATATATTTCACATCTACTGCAGTCAGACTCACTCGTGTTCACTCAGAAGGAATCACTCACATTTTCTGTGCACTTGTAATGACACATCAAGGATGTTAAGAGGCTAAAAGCAGGTTTAGTACTTGCCCCATTGAAGTCAACAGGGTGCAAATTTTAAAAATAGAATAACTCGTTGTAGGTAACACCGATTTTTGTCGTTGTTCTCTGTATTGACAGCACTCCAAATGTACAAAAAAATGAGCTCAATGTTAAAATTGACCGGAGTTCTCCTTTAACAGATGGATTACCTTTTTGCAATGAAGAAATTTCTTCTTTGAATACTTGACTTTGACTGAATTTGATGATTTCATTTTCAGCCCTTGTTAAATCTTGCATTGTTAGAGCTTTGCAGTTTTGTCTCACAACTCTGAACTTCTTTGTCTTTGGCTGTTTTGCTGCGCTGTATAATTATCTCCTTGAAACGAAGAATCCATGCCACAGCTCGTTATAATTGATCAAATTGTTTACAGCATCTGTGCCATCCACTGCACACACAAGGTTCACTGAAGCTAAGTGTTTAACCTCACTGTCATCCATTTTTGTTGATAAGTCATGATTTGTTTCAGGCCACTTATTCTCTGGTTCTTTGAGAAAAGAAGGACAGTGGATCCAACTCATGTTTTTCATGAACTTTTCACAAGTAAGTCCCCTGGATGCACAATCAGCCAGGTTCATTGAGGTGTTGACGTACCTCCACTGCTGTGGTCTGGTCGACTCCCTTATAACGGCAATCCTGTTGGCCACAAACGTTTTGAAACGCAGACCTTCATTGTCAATATATCTCAAAACAATGGTACTATCAGTCCAAAATACGGATTCAAGCAATTCCAGTTCCAGTTCATCTTTCAGCATTTTGTCTGTGTTAACAGCAACAACTGCAGCAGTCAACTCCATACGTGGAATGGTGGTCTGCTTCAACGGCGCCACACGTGACTTCCCCATCATGAAGGCACAATGTGCGAGTCCATCAGTGTTTAACAGTCTGAGGTATGACACAACTCCATATCCCACTTCGCTAGCATCTGAGAAGTGATGTAGTTGTGCGGAAGTTGAAACTCCAAAGTCAACAGGTTGAACACATCTTGGCACACTGAAGTCAGTCAATTGATTTAGCCCTCGTAACCAGGCAATCCACTTTTCTGCACACTGTTCTGGAATGTTGTCGTCCCATGCAAGCTTTTCTTTGCACAACTGCTGCATTAAAATCTTTGATGGCAATATGACAGGTGCGAGAAAACCCAATGGGTCATAGATGGAGCTTGTGACTGACAGGATTCCTCTTCTTGTTACAGGTCTTTCTTTCAAACTGATTTTGAATTTGAACACATCTGAATTGACACACCATAACACCCCTAATGCTCTCTCAGCAGGAAGTGCATCCCGGCTCAAATCCAAGTCTCTTGCATCTTCAACTCTCTCACCTTCAGGAACAGAGGCTAACAATGCACGACTGTTGCTTGCCCATTTTGTAAGATGAAATCCTCCGCTCGCACAAAGTTTTGTGAGATCATTGTACAAGGCAATTGCTTCAACATGACTTGAAACAGACTTTAAGCAGTCGTCTACATAAAAGTTCTTAAGAACTGTGTGAACTGCTTCAACAGATGATTTACTGCGATTTTCTTCTGCTGTCTTCCTAAGAGCGAAATTAGCTACACTTGGAGATGATTTTGCTCCAAAGAGATGGACAACCATCTTGTACTCTTCCAAGGTTTTATCTACATCTCCATCTGGCCACCATAAGAAGCGGAGCATGTCACTGTCTTTTTCAGGAACTCTCACCTGGTAATACATAGCTTCGACATCTGCCATCATGGCAACTGACTCTTGTCTGAAGCGGGTGAGCACTCCAATGAGTGAATTTGTCATGTCTGGACCCTGTAATAGCTCACTATTTAAAGACACTCCCTGGAAACTTGCAGCACAGTCAAACACCACCCTCAGCTTCTTCTTCTGAGGATGGTACACCCCATGGTGAGGTATATACCAGACTTGACCATCTTGACGACTTAACTGTGATGAAGGCACCTTGACTGCGTAACCTTTGCTCAGCATGCCATTCATGAAGTTTTTGTACTCTTCATGAAAGGAGTGATTTTTTTTTAATTTCCTTTTGAGATTTAGCACTCGCTGGACAGCTGCACTTCGATTGTTAGGCATTTGGACAACCGTTTTCTTGATTGGAAGGTCAATGTAATAGTGACCATTAGAAAATTGCACTGAATTAGATACAGACTCCACAAACTGGTGATCTATCTGTGATAATTCGGCTTTGTCGTCGCAATTTCTTTCGGGAAAATCATGATTGTACTGTTGTATCAGCATTTTTTCCACACTCTCCAGGGAAATTCTGTTGACTGTAACGCTTGTTTGTGCACAGCCATGCATGCTATCTTCAGGTTCTCTAAGAGGTCCATTCAAAATCCATCCAAGGGCAGTCTTTACTGCATATGGCCCATTGTGCTTACTATTTATTACTCTCCATGGTTCCAGAAGCTTGAACTCCTTGTTCCCTATGAGGATCTCCACTCTAGCATCAATGTGAGGCAACTTCACTTCACTGAGGTACGGCCATTTGTCAACTTCGTGTTGTTGTGGAACATTCTCCATTGAAACTGGTATGCTCTTTTGTGTAAACACTTTGGAAAGTTCAATGAAGTTGTTCTTTTCCAATCCACTCACTTCCAAGTTAGTGAGCATGTAACTTTCCACTCGTTTGCTTGAGTTCATGGTGCTTAGCATCATATCAATCTTTCTGCCTTGGACATTCAACTGTCTTGCTAGTGCCTCAGTACAAAAGGTGGCAGAGCTGCCTGGGTCCACAAAGGCATACACTTCCACGCACTTGTCACTTTTTTTTGACTTTATCTTGACAGGTACTATTGCAAGAACACAGTCGTCTCCGGCCCCAGTGCAGGCACTTGTCTCGTGACTCATTGTGGTGGGTAAAGTGGTAACTTCAGTTTTATCAACTTTTACCATTTCCTTCTCAGGAATCTTGTCTTGTGTGGTTAAATGTAACATACTAGGATGTCTCTTTGAGCACAGCTGACATGTGCTTCTTCTGTTACAATCTTTGCTTAAGTGTCCTTTGACTAAGCATCCAAAGCAAAATCCATTCTTTCTTAAAAAGTCAAATTTGTCTTTATATGGCTTAGCACCAAACTGATAACATTGCTCCAATGTATGGCTTTTCTCACAGAATGCACAAGGTTTAGTGAAAGCACTGATAACTGGCGCACTGTTGCTTTTCGTCATTGTCAAGTCTTTTTGAGTTTCGCCAACCTGTTTGAAGTCAGTTGCAAAACTACTACTTCCTTTTCCTTCTCTTTTCAGCTTAGCTCCTTGAAAAGACTTGTTGGTGTGTTTTTTATCACCTGCCAAAGCATCCAGATCTCCAAAGAGTGGGTTAGATATTACCTTTGCTTGGCGATCAACAAACTCAACCAACTGAATGAACTTGGCTCTTCTTTTATTGTGCTCCTCATACTCGAAAGCATGGTCTCTCCATCTTTCACGCAACTTGTAGGGCAATTTTGAGATAATAATCCTCATGTTGGTAGGATTATCCAACTCATCCATGTATTCAATGTCCTCCATTACATTGCGACAAGTAACCAGGAACAATGAAAATGCACTTAAAGATTTTCCATCCTCTGACTTTATTTCAGGCCTTTTGCATTAAGGCTGTTGCAATTTTCAACTCATTTCCAAACTTCTCATGCAAGAGTCTCATTGCTTCTGCATAACCACGATCATTTGGCATGTGCTGGCAGCTTTTGACAATGTCTCTGGGCTCACCTCTAGTGTACTGCTCCAGAAAGTACAACTTGTCAGCACTACTGTCAACTCTGGAGTCAACAGCATGTTCAAACGCATTCATAAAAGATCTGAACTCAAGTGGATCTCCATGAAACAAAGTTACCTCACGTTGAGGTAAACAAGACATTTGTTGGTTCTTCACAAGCATTGCTGTGATGTCTGTCTGGCGTTGCATCACTCTTTGAAATTCTGATGTATCAGTGTTACCGCACAATGTTTCATTGACTGGTGTTGACCATTCCTTTGCAGTGTTTGTTTTCTTAGGTCTGACACTTGCAGGTATACTTGAGTGAACTGCTTCAGGGTGTGATAGCATTTTACCATGCCTTGATCTTACACTGTATTCATCATATTCATAATGCTCCTGTTTTGGAATGACTACATCAGCTGCTTGGATGGCCACATTTTGATCTGCATACTGTAGTTGTTCTTCACAATCTTTATATACTTTAATTTTAGCATCAGACATTGCAAGAGCCGTTTCTATTTCCAACTTTTCCATTTCAGCCTTTAACTTTGCTTCTTTCATTTCCAACTCCTGTCTTTCTTTTAGAGCGGCTGCTTTAGCCAACAAAGCTGCTCTGTTAGCTTGTTCCTTTAGACGAGCTGATGATGCTGTTGATATGGATGATTTTTTGGAAACAGATGCTGTTCCACTTCCTGACTTATTAGACGTGACCGTCCTGGATGACACCATTGACACACTGTCCATTGGTGAGACTTCATTATCACAGATTTGAGACATCTTAATGCACTGTTTAGTTTCCTCAATCCATGACTTCACTTTTTCCATGAACTTTTTGCAGCATAATAATTTAGGCTGAAACCAGAAATCCTGATCAGCATCATACTCTTCATCTTTCAAATACAGCAACACTGTTGCATTACTTTCAATAAATTCTTCAAACATCCGTTTGTAGAGTTTAAACTGCTTGTTTTCAACATCATTCAAGTTGGAAATGTTCTCCATAAGCAATTCAATCTCATTTGATTTTGCAGTTAATTGTCTCAACTTGCCTCGTCTGGTGTTTATCTGGTTGTGAAGCTTCTCTTCCAAACCCTTGTCCGTTAACGCCTTCTTGCGTTCAGATCGCGTAACAACATCTTCGTCGTCGCTGCAGATACACACACTGTAAACAAAGCAGTGCGTGCTTACCGTTTTGAATATCAATCCTGCTAAACACTTTCTTTATTCCACTCCTCTCGTGTTAATATTAAAATATGCGCCAAGGAACACTCAGGTAAGATGACATATCATTAGAACAGCGTCTATCTGTACCGTTTTGACTTCTTTGCTCGCTGTTTTGCTATTATTCTCGTGCACTGCCTCATTCACTAAGCTGAACAGCCAATCAGAGTTCCCTCTTTCGCCGACTGCCCGACGCCGATTCAACATGTCGAATCGGCCGTTACAAAGCCGACGAGGACCAACTTCAGCCGACGGTGCGGAACACACTGAGAAGATTTAGTCGGCCGACGCACGGAAACTGCCCGACGGCCGACCGTCGGCTTGGTGTGTTCCAGGCTTTAGGGACATGTGAATGTTGTATTTATTCCACAAGTTTTGACGCGTATCTTCTTGCCTTGTGTTCACACTCGAAATCCATATAATTCGTTCATCACTGTTTATTCTTCCAAATCACAAAGAATCACGTTTCTTACACAGCATAATCCTTGTGTGCAGCGATGTCTTCTCAACAACTTGTTTGTAGAGATACTATACTCAAAAGGCAATTTATGCTATAATAAACGGTCAAAAACTTTGTGTTCTCCAAACGAGCATCTGCACTTATTGCATGAGCTTCAAACTTTTCTTACATGTGCTACAAAATGGACGCTACTGAACATGCGCAGTAAGAACAAATATAAAGTATATTCAACAGGCACTGACTAATTAACATAAATAATAATTGTATCAAATTTACATAATAAAAATATGAAAATATAAATTTTGAAATACACTGTAAAAATGTCCGTAAAATTAACTTTGAAATGCTGTAAAATAGCTACATGGAAATACTGTAAATGAGAATACAATTGAACATTGTTAACTTAACAATAATATGTTGTATATTAAATGAAACATAGTTAACTTAACAGTAATATTTTGTAAACAAGTAAATCAAATATATCTGTTAATTTTACAGTAAAACTATGATTATAAAAACATATATTTTTGTAGAAATGATCTATTTCTGTAAATTGTACAGACTAAAATTGTATATTCAATTACAGCACAGTACAGTTTAAAAGACAAGAGCATAATGTTAAAATGACATTTTAATTGTTTTTAACTTAACAATAATATGTTGTAAATTAAATGAAACATTGTTAACTTAACAGTAATATTTTGTAAACAAGTAAATCAATTATATCTGTTAATTTTACAGTAAAACTATGATTATAAAACTATATATTTTTGTAGAAATTATCTATTTGTTTTTTTTGTAGAAATTATCTCCAGCCCGCGGGCCGTATGTTTGACACCCCTGCTTGACTGAAAAAATATTTTCATTCATCCAATTAAAAAAAAAATAGGGTAATGGTTCACATCTATATTTTATAACTTGAACCAATGAAAAATAAATAACTTACCCTAATCAATATTTTCTATGTCTATGAAAACTATTTTATAAAACTTGGTACAAAGTAAATTTTTCATGTTGAATAAAGTCAATTAATTTAAATTCTCTTTTTGATCTAAACAAAAATATATAGATTTAATCAAAACAAAACTTCTCGTTTAAGAAATATGTATTAGAAATGATTTGTTTTCTCCAATCAAATATATATAGATTTAAGAGTTTTTCTGCGATGTAACTTGATTCTCTCTGGTCTGGTGCAGTAAAGTGACGTTCGCGAACGAACCGATTCTTTTGAACGGCTCATAAACATGAACGATGGGAGCCGAGTCGCGGCTGGAGGGGAGCCGTTCTTTCTGTCGTTCTTTTTTTCCTATGCGTGTTTCACACAGATCAGAGCCATAGAGAGAAAGAGTTGCGACACTCTCTGATGTCGCCGCTATGGGTGTCACGTGGTTCATGTAAGCCCCAATAGTTCCAAAACATACGCTGGCTGCCATGCTCTTCTATGGGACAGACAGCAGCGATTGCATTATTGAACGGTAAATATAAAATAAAACACACACCCAAGTACTTTTTCAGCTGTTATTGCATTATTGCATTTTGTTAATGTCAGTTTTGCATTTGGAGATAAGTTTTAGGCTATATTTTTGGAGGGAAAAGCTTAGTGTTCATGTTCGCATGGGTAGTAGCACTGGCTTTAGCGGCTCTAACTTAACTTTTCCATATCATTCATCTGATGATGGACGTCTCATGATATTTATTTTAGCACAACTGGGCTGTATTAGGCTATTGATTCCCGTGATTTTGCTTATAAATTTTGATTCAGCCATTAGCCTACCTTCGTGATCACGCAAAGAGGTCTGCCGTGGCAGTCCGTTCAGAGTTCGCTTAAATATTTTTTATTAAACAATGACAGACAACAAAAATGTGTGCTTGTGTGAGTGTGTGTGAACAAGAAAAACAAAAACCAGGGGCAGGTGATCCACAGGACTGGTGATCCCATAACAATCCTAGAGGTCCAGCATTGTTCTCACAAGCCGCTTCACTCAAGACAATAAAACATAATGAAAAGTTAGTATATCCCAAAAAATTAAATTAAATAAAAGTTTCTATAAAGGTGGTAGTGATTCATTACCGAACTCTTACTGTCACAGCTGACGAAGTCGCACTAGCTAGCAGGCAGTGCTTGAAAATTGGTTGAAACAACCAACATAAAATATAAATAATTACGCTGTGCATGTACAAATGAAGACCAGTATAAGCATCGCAAAGGGCCTCTGATACAACATAGACAGTTGACAAATCAAAAGAGGCCGATATTTCAGCAACTTAACTCTGGAACAACTCGACGCGCAGCAATGTAAGTGAATGGTGTCCAACGCCGAAATGACAGTGTTTAGAACTATTCCGATCTTCAAATCCCGGAAGTAGGCGGTTAAAAGCGCCGCCATTATTTACAACGGAGGTCTATGGGAGTGTCGCAACTCTTTCTCTCTATGGCTCTGGCACAGATGCACACTCGGTGCACAAAATGGCGACCGTTGACGTTTCGAACTTGAGTGTGTGGGCCAGTACTTCCGGTGAAAACTTCCGGTGATCTGACAGCGAGAGCGAGAGACAACAGCGACCGAGTTCCATTACCACAGCGATATTTTTCACATTGAGTGTTTTTAGGATTCAAGAGAGGTGACTTGCCTTTCAGAGGGTGACAGCCTCAGCACTTCATTGTTGTGTGCCGTTATGTACCATGTCGTCACGTTATAACAGAGAAGTCAGTTTTCATGCATTCCCCGTTGACGCTGCGGTACGGGCTGAGTGGATACAGAAGATCCGGAGGGAGGACTTCAACCCGACCAAAATTTTAAATGCATATCATTTTCAGTGTATTTCACCTGTGCGTTTCTATGCTTTCTATTACTGCATTTATTTTGTGCATGTGAGATGAGTATGACCATCTGTTTAATAAATAATTATCTGTCTGGTGTTTATATGCAGCACATACAGTATTGTACTACGTGTAAAATATACACAAACTTACCCATATTAAATTGTTTGTGGTAACTACAGTTAAAAATGTAAAATGTGTGATAATAATATTGATCGAGCAATTGATGTAAGTAAAAACAGTAGTCAGATTAATGAATGAAATACAACTGTTCACGAACAGAAGATTGTATTTGACTCATGCTGCATACGCAATAACAATTATGCCTACTGTAAATGGGTCAATGACGTGACGGGTCTTTTTTTTTTTTTGTCCAAAGGCCTTAATGATAATAATATTGATCGAGCAATTGATGTAAGTAAGTAAAAATATATGCGCAGAATTGAGAAAATAGTATTTATGGAGATAAATTGTAGGCAGCCTATCACAGGGCAAACATGTGAATGTTCACGGTGCATTTTATGCAAACAACTCTAATCGTAGTTATAACTCTATATTTGGGTCACTGACGAATAAGGTTTTTAAAAGTAAAAAAATAGAATGGAGATATAACTATATTTGAAACCATTTTTTAGTTTACTTAGTTTTTTTTAGTTTAAGATTTTGTGGTTTGTACAATCAATTAACAAAGTTTTTTGTCATTTTTTACAAGATGGAAAAAATGTCACCAAAAAAGTCGAAGAAAAGACCCGTCACGTCATGTTTTTACTTACATCAATTGCTCGATCAATATTATTATCACATATTTTACATTTTTAACTCATAGGTATCGGATAAAATTTTTTTCTCCCCTCCGATATCCGATCTAGCGTTTTGGGCCAGTATCGGCACGATACCGATGCCGTGGATCGGATCGGGACATCCCTAAAAATAACACATGTTCAGCAACTTTGTGGTATTCTACTAATTCTAGCAAAACTATGTTAGGTTAGTTTATCAACTGTCTCTGGGTCTAGAGACTAGAGATCAAATGAGACAGTGACGGATCACATACAAAGTTATTTTTCTCTTTATTTATTTAGTTGGAAAATACAATTCAATGTCGGAATGTTAGGAAGATATGTGGCTTGTAGAAAATGAGTTCATAACTTACCTTTGCTGAATGTAGGGAAATTCTGCAGACACCAAAGACCGAGCTGTATTTCGCATTGGCGCACGTACATCGAGAGTCGCCCCTGCGCGATGTAGATGTAAATGAGGATTTCTAAGCCAATAGGTATGCTTCAAATTAGTGGTGGTGGTAATTAAACATGAATGGGGCCACATTTATGAATGGGAAATGTTGATTTTGTTAACAAACAACTGAAAACGTTACACAGGGGACCTTTAACATAAAATTTCACATCTTGTAATAAAAAAAAACATTACTTAATGTCGGCCAGGCAAGTTTCATGGAGATATCGCAGGGCTGTTAGAGTCAACGCATCAGTACGCAGCTAAGTTTCAGCTACCCAAAAATATTGACAGTACTTAGCTGGTTGAGCGAATTTGTGAAGCATAGGATTACGGAGTCAAAATTTTCAATAGGCTATAATCAGCGTCGTGTGTGTGTGTGTGAAGTCAATGCTGTGTGCCCTCCTCAAGAGGCTGAAATAGCCTATGGCAGGAGAGGGAGAGAAAGACAAATGTATTTCCATCTTTTTAAAACCTGCTAAACCATGTTTTCAATGTGTTTTTCAAAATATATCTGTAGTCTTTGCGAATACTGATAATGGTCAGGATGTTTGAAACAGGTGTAAGCCTACAAAATATTGTATCTGTAGTCTAAAAGCACTTTGCAAATACTGACTTGGTCAGGATGTTTGAAACAGGTGTAAGCCTACAAAATATTGTATCTGTAGTCTAAAAGCACTTTGCAAATACTGACTTGGTCAGGATGTTTGAAACAGGTGTAAGCCTACAAAACATTGTATCTGTAGTCTAAAAGCACTTTGCGAATACTGACTTGGTCAGGATGTTTGAAACAGGTGTAGGCCTACATTTTTTTTTCTGTCTAGGCAGGTGAGGGCTACGATGATGATGAGTCCAGGGAGATCAGGCACCATCTACCCCCAACCCTGCCTCAAGGAGCTCCCATCCAAATAATGTTTGTTTTAACATTTACTATGTTAATGTTATTTTCAAGGGGTGCTATATTTTCAACCTACCTTGCTGTTCTTAACCCTCAGAGGTCGGAGATCACGCCGGCGTGATCTGCTCGCTTTTTTCCTTATGAGTTGAATTGAGACCCAAAATACTCTTTTGACTTTGATTTTACAAAACAAGTTTCATACATCAATCGATTCTGTTAAATGCGTATTATTTTTGTGTATACTCACAATAAAAACAAAGTGTTGTGCTTTTTGCCAAATAAAGAAAAATAAACGTGATGCGAGTTCTGCCTTCTATCTGCCAGTGTCGTCCATTCTGAAACGCGTCCGAAAATGAACAATAACTCAGCGAATACTCAGTCAAACAGGCATACAGACACACAGGCATGAAGCTTGAATTCTCTTCTCTTAAATGAAGTAATTTATATAAAAAACAAATATTCTCATGTTGTGAAATCTGTATTAAAAGAGAGCGATTCCAGTCGACCTCATTAGAGCTAATTCAAATGTAATGTGACTCCGCCTACGGAGAGCGCGCACTATTCAAACGCAAATGAATGAGGCAATCCAAGCAAACCTGTGAACGCCCACATATCAGTTTATTCAGATCATTACTTTAACACCGTCTCGCAGCACTGTGAGCAATAACAATAATGAAAAAAGTACCTCAGAAGTGCGGGTATACCGAGGAGCGAGCTGAGGAATACTGTAAGTTTTTTTTTCTTCTCACGTGAATCGGGTTTCTGTTTTTGATGAATGAACGGCAGAGATGCGCGCTGTTACCACAGCTCGCAAAAAGACAGTTTAAATTTAAATCGCGTGTGTGAATGAATGAGGATGTTTTAGCAAACTGTATTACTATGAGTAAAAATCGACTGAAATATGTTGAAATAAAATGTAGGCTATTTGTACGTATTTGTACGTAGCAATACGTATTAAACTGCAATTTTATATGCCCTAATATTTCATAAAAACAACGTTACAGTCAAGCGAAATATGAAAGACAACATTTTGTTGACTAGATTTGAGTACAGTTTTTACTGTAGAATATACTGCCACATAAGCTTTTGATGAAAAAAGTAGCCTACCTCAGAAGTGCGGGTATACCGAGGAGCGAGCTGAGGAATACTGTAAGTTTTTTTTTCTTCTCACGTGAATCGGGTTTCTGTTTTTGATGAATGAACGGCAGAGATGCGCACTGTTTACCACAGCTCGCAAAAAGACAGTTTAAATTTAAATCGCGTGTGTGAATGAATGATGATGTTTTAGCAAACTGTATTACTATGAGTAAAAATCGACTGAAATATGTTGAAATAAAATGTAGGCTATTTGTACGTATTTGTACGTAGCAATACGTATTAAACTGCAATTTTATATGCCCTAATATTTCATAAAAACAACGTTACAGTCAAGCGAAATATGAAAGACAACATTTTGTTGACTAGATTTGAGTACAGTTTTTACTGTAGAATATACTGCCACATAAGCTTTTGATGAAAAAAGTAGCCTACCTCAGAAGTGCGGGTATACCGAGGAGAGAGCTGAGGAATACTGTAAGTTTTTTTTTCTTCTCACGTGAATCGGGTTTCTGTTTTTGATGAATGAACGGCAGAGATGCGCACTGTTTACCACAGCTCGCAAAAAGACAGTTTAAATTTAAATCGCGTGTGTGAATGAATGAGGATGTTTTAGCAAACTGTATTACTATACTGAGATGAATAAAAATCGACAGAAATATGTTGAAATAAAATGTAGGCTATTTGTATAAGCAACGTATTAAACTGCAAATTAACATTTATATGGCCTAATATTTCATAAAAACAACGTTACAGTGAGGCGAAATATGAAAGACAACATTTTGTTGACTAGATTTGAGTACAGTTTTTACTGTAGAATATACTGAATATATATATCAAATAAGCTTTTGTTTAGCAATTTTTATATATATATATATAAAATAAAGTCATCAACTAAGATGTTAGCTGTTCCAATTTTGGCTATATTCAAACTAATGAATACATAGATAGGCCAAAAATGTAAGCCTATAATCTTTTTTTTTTTTTACAAAGAAAGAGTACACTTGAAAAATTTTTGAAATTGTAATTATTGTTGTAATTGTAACCTTTTTAATAAAATAGCAAAACATATTTACAAGATAGATGTAAGCAAAATCTTAAATGGTCAATATAAGTCTTCTTCTAATTTTTTGTCCTTGCATTGTGGCTCAGTCAGTCACACCTGAATGAATGGCTAATTATGCAGAGTCATTATGCATAATGGGTGGGACATTTTGTATTCCAAGGTGTAAACCACTCCTCGTTCACGCCCACTCGCATAATGGCTTTTCAAGCAAAACCTGTTTTACATCAATTTAAATCAATGTATTGTTTTATCTGAACGATAAAGCAAGACTATTTTCACATAATTTTGAAGCCAGAACTCGAAGGAAGAACATCCATTTCTCAAAAGTCTTATTCATGCATATTTATTATGAGTTTTGAGGTCTTCTTTCAGCAACTTTCATTTTTAATTTTTTCAATAACCACGCATAAGCATTATTCTCTTAAAAATAAAAAAAATATACATGCATGGTGATCACATATTTTGGTAGCCCTGTTTGTGCTATATAGAGTGAATTTACACCTTTGCCATTAACATGTTTATAAATAACTGAAAAAAACACAAATGTCAGAGCATGTCAGAACACCTCCAGTGCCCAGAAAACACCTCAGACTCCAGAGGGTTAATAATGCTTGATGTATCTCAAACACCAAAAGCAAAAGTTTGTAAAGGCTCAACATATAAGCCATTGCTTCAAATTTTCAAAGGGTTAGTTCACCCAAAAATGAAAATTCTGTCAGTAATTACTCACCCTCATGTTGTTCCAACCATGTAAGTCTTTCGTTCATCTTCGGATCACAAATTAAGATATTTTTGATGAAATCTGAAGGCAGTCTCAGTCCTCCATAGGCTTTCAGAGGGACCGAAACTCGCCGGCCCAGAATAGTTATTAAAACATCGTTAAAATAGTCCAAGTGACTACAGTGGCTCTGCATTAAGTTTATCATGCGACGACAATACTTTATGTGCTTTATACTTTAATACTAATACTTAATACTAATACTTTAATACTTTATATGTCTCTCTGGGCCTCGAGTTAGTTCACGTAGTGTTTTAGCGCAGCGCGTCTGTGTTGCGCGTCACCACGCATCACACACATGACCAGCGTCGGCCAATAGTGAGCCTACGTGGTGACGTGCAACACAGACGCGCTACGCTTAAACACTACGTGAACTAACTCGAGGCCCAGAGAGAAGGAAATGAATAGTGGAATAAAGTCGTTATTTTTGTTGTTTTTCCGCACATAAAGTATTGTCGTCGCATGATAAACTTAATGCAGAGCCACTGTAGTCACTTGGACTATTTTAACGATGTTTTAATAACTATTCTGGGCCGGCGAGTTTCGGTCCCTTCATCAAAAATATCTTAATTTGTGATCCGAAGATGAACGAAAGTCTTACGGGGTTGGAACAACATGAGGGTGAGTAATTACTGACAGAATTTTCATTTTTGGGTGAACTAACCCTTTAAATATATTGCTGATTTCAACGGTTTGTTTTTCTTCTGTCCAATTGTAAACTGTTTCTGTGAATTGTGCCGTTTGTCTTGAAAGGCATTTGTTCAACCACCTGTTCCTCTTGAGCAAGTTACATGCTTGATATGTTAATTAACATTTAAAATGTTAATAAACATTTAATTTTCAAAAAAAACTTTGTCTTTTTCCCCCAAAATGATACTGTGCCTACTTCAGAGGGCACTGTTCCCACCTCTTTTGGGGCCTACCTTCAAATGCTTTACATCAGCTGAGACCCTGTAGTTTCTTAGGAAACAATCAGAATAGCTGTGTGAAGTACTGGCACAGACTTAGAGAGGCTAGAATATTGTTTTTTCTTTCTGCCGGATAACAAGCAACTCTGAACTGACCACATTTCAACCTTCTAGGTCACTTGATATGATTTTAGAAGCATTACATTACATTTGGCTGATGCATTTTTTAACCAATTCAACAGTTTAAGCTTTCTGAGCCCTAGCACCAGTCTTGTGAAGCCGTGTGGAAAAGTATATCAATATAGAATGAAAAATGAGTACTTTAGACCATTATTAATGGACCAATTAAATCATATTTCACACAAATTCAGTTAAATTAAATGGGTTTTTATGTTAAAAAAACAGCAGCTGAATGTAATTCTTACTGAAGGAATGTGTTCATTAACTTTATGGCCTTGTCAATGTTGCTGAAATCCATTGTTAAATATACCAGTTTAAAATGTAAAACTTACATGCTGCTCTGTAAAGTTGATTACAGTTTTAATGTATTTTTTACAGAATTGTTCTGGCAACCAAAGTTGCCAGCATTATTCGTAAAAACTACGGGATTTTTTTTACAGTGTATGAAATATGGCTCTTACAAGCTGGTTGTCCTGCATCCTCAATAAACAAGCTACAGTTAGTCCAAAATGCCGCCGCTAGAGTTCTTACTAGATCAAGAAAATACAATCATATAACACCAATTCTGTCGTCTCTACATTGGCTACCTATAAAGTTCCGTATCAATTACAAGGTATTACTACTGACCTATAAAGCCCTAAACGGCTTAGCTCCAGTCTATTTAACGGATCTTCTATCGCCCTATAATCCATCGCGCTCTTTAAGATCACTTAATTCGAGGCTTCTGGTCATACCTAGGATATCCAGATCCACCAAAGGAGGGAGAGCATTTTCACATTTAGCTCCTAAACTCTGGAATGGCCTTCCTGATATTGTTCGAGGCTCAGACTCGCTGTCCCAGTTTAAAACTAGATTAAAGACGCATCTCTTCAGCCAGGCATTCACATAATACTTACCTTTTATACTACAGTTGAATCAGATTGAATGCATTAATATTGCGAACAGCAGCTACGCTAATTATTTCCCATATGCTTTTCTGTTGTTATCTCGGGACGCTAGTCCCGAGGTAAATACAGATCGTCAGCTCCAGTTTGTATCCAGCCTCTCATGGAAACTACAGATTCTCCAACACCCGTGCAGAGACGACTCGACGCCTGTGAAGAGACGACTCGGCGCCTGTGAAGAGACGACTCGACGCCCGTGAAGAGACGACTCGGCGCCCGTGAAGAGACGACTCGGCGCCCGTGAAGAGACGACTCGGCGCCCGTGAAGAGACGACTCGGCGCCCGTGAAGAGACGACTCGGCGCCCGTGAAGAGACGACTCGACGCCCGTGAAGAGACGACTCGGCGCCCGTGAAGAGACGACTCGGCGCCCGTGAAGAGACGACTCGGCGCCCGTGAAGAGACGACTCGGCGCCCGTGAAGAGACGACTCGACGCCCGTGAAGAGACGACCTGGCGCCCGTGAAGAGACGACTCGACGCCCGTGAAGAGACGACTCGGCGCCCGTGAAGAGACGACTCGACGCCCGTGAAGAGACGACCTGGCGCCCGTGAAGAGACGACTCGACGCCCGTGAAGAGACGACTCGGCGCCCGTGAAGAGACGACTCGACGCCCGTGAAGAGACGACTCGGCGCCCGTGAAGAGACGACTCGACGCCCGTGAAGAGACGACTCGACGCCCGTGAAGAGACGACTCGACGCCCGTGAAGAGACGACTCGACGCCCGTGAAGAGACGACTCGACGCCCGTGAAGAGACGACTCGACGCCCGTGAAGAGACGACTCGACGCCCGTGAAGAGACGACTCGACGCCCGTGAAGAGACGACTCGGCGCCCGTGAAGAGACGACTCGGCGCCCGTGAAGAGACGACTCGGCGCCCGTGAAGAGACGACTCGGCGCCCGTGAAGAGACGACTCGACGCCCGTGAAGAGACGACTCGACGCCCGTGAAGAGACGACTCGGCGCCTGTGAAGAGACGACTCGGCGCCTGTGAGGAGACGACTCGACGCCTGTGAAGAGACGACTCGACGCCTGTGAAGAGACGACTCGGCGCCTGTGAAGAGACGACTCGACGCCTGTGAAGAGACGACTCGACGCCTGTGAAGAGACGACTCGACGCCCGTGAAGAGACGACTCGGCGCCCGTGAAGAGACGACTCGACGCCCGTGAAGAGACGACTCGACGCCCGTGAAGAGACGACTCGACGCCCGTGAAGAGACGACTCGACGCCTGTGAAGAGACGACTCGACGCCCGTGAAGAGACGACTCGACGCCCGTGAAGAGACGACGCCCGTGAAGAGACGACTCGACGCCCGTGAAGAGACGACTCGACGCCCGTGAAGAGACGACTCGGCGCCCGTGAAGAGACGACTCGGCGCCCGTGAAGAGACGACTCGGCGCCCGTGAAGAGACGACTCGGCGCCCGTGAAGAGACGACTCGACGCCCGTGAAGAGACGACTCGACGCCCGTGAAGACTTTACAAATTCCAATAATGTTAATTCATCTGTTTTAGCTCTTACGGTGTTGTGATGAAGTTGTGATGGCATTGTGAAGGCATTAAGGACAATAAACCAACAGTGAGAGAGCGAATTTCTTTTATTCAACCGGGCTGCTACAGTCATGTATTGGCCTGGAATAAATCAGGACATCACAATTGCAGTGTCCAAATTTCAGACATGTGCCAGATATCAATTCAATAATCCAAGAGAGCCACTAAAGTCGCATCCGGTACCTGAAAGACCGTACCAAAAAGTAGGAGGAGACCTGTTCACATGTCATGGGAAAAATTACCTCTTGGTTACGGATTATTATTCATTTTATCCAGAAGTTTGTGCGTTGAACACAACTACGGCAGAAAATGTGATTTCATGCCTGAAATCAATCTTTGCGCGACACGGAGTACCAACTGACGTGTTTACAGATAATGGCCCTCAATTTGTTAATGCTAGTTTCCAGAGTTTTTCAAAAGACTGGGACTTCAGACATACAACATCGAGTCCATATTTTCCCTAGTCTAATGGACTTGTGGAGAAATCAGTTGGAGTTGTGAAAAGGTTGATGCAAAAGGCAAGAGATGGTGGAAGTAGTTTCTATATGGGACTGCTTGCTTATCGTAGTACTCCTCTTGAGTGTGGAAATTCCCCAGCATATCTTTTGATGGGACGACGTCTTCGTTCTAATTTACCTATGTCTGAGGATCTTCTCGTGACAGAAGGCAGTGAGAAAGTCAAAGAACTCAAAGAACAACAAAAGGCTAAGCAAAAGATCTATTACGATCAAGGAACTCATAATTTGCCTGAACTTCGTGCTGGTGAGGAGGTCAGATTTAAAGATAAAACTAATACCTGGAATCAGAAAGGCATTGTACTTGAACAAGTTCAACCAAGGTCCTATAATGTTGAAACTACAAGTGGTGTTGTGTTAAGGAGGAATCGTCAACATTTGTTGAAAGATTTATCAGCTGAGTTAGAACAACCTGAAAAGACTGAGATAACGTTGAGAAGATCTGTTCGTGACCGGAAATGCCCTGAAAGGCTTATTGAAACATGCTGAAAGACTGTTGCAAAAGACTAAAATAGTCATAGAGGTTTAATAGGATATTTCAAATCATGTTTGTATTTTTGTATTTTCAAATCATGTTTGTATTTTTGTAGTTTGTTGGGAAGTTTAAATGTTTATCTTTAATGGAAGGTTGCAATTAATGTTTATTAGTAGTGTCAAAAAAAAAAAAAAGGGAAGATGTAATGATAGTGGATGGTTTTATGGAGTAGTGGCAACCCTGCCTAGTATATGTTTGCGCATGTGCAGAGGGTGGGGCGTTGTGGAGATTAGCACAGGTGTGTGTGTGGCGGCACGCCATTGTGAAAGAGACTAATAAATGTAAAAAGCTACTCTTCAATTGATCTGGAGTCTGTGTAATTGACAAAGGAACATCCCGACTAAAACTAAAAATTAGCCTATATTTAATATTGTAGACCAGGGATGGGCAACTTTGATGATAGTGAGGGCCACAAATATTTTATCGTCACTATCAGAGGGCCAAATGTGACCGTGCACTTCCACCAATGGGATACTGGAGAATTAGAGTTACCATTTTAGAAGAAAACATATGTATGTATGTATGACTCTGCTTAGTGAATCAACCATGTCCATATTCAATTATTTTTTCTGCTTCAAAATTGAAAAGTAGCCTATTAAGTGAAAAAACTTAATGGGATATTGGAAAATTAGAGCTACCATTTTAGAAGAACAAAACATCTGTAATGTTTAGTGAACCAACCTGCATGTCCATACTCAATTATTTTTTTCTGCTTCTATTCGTTAATGAACTTTTAACATAAACAAACAAAACACATTACTGAGTAGCAAACTTTTTTTTAATTTATGATTATTCCAGTGCAAACATTGTGGGCTCTCAGAAAAACATAAGCATACTTTCCACCATATGCTATATCTCACCTACAGGGGGGGAAAGTTTAAAGTTAATGAGATACTTCTGGTCTCTCCTGCTGGCGTACAATAGACTGTCAGTGTTAGTGCAGCCAATCCTCATGAAACAGAACGTCATCGCTGATCCTGTTTCTCTCTTTCGACTTTATATGTTTCATTGTGGAGAAGCTGCTCTCGCAAATGTACGTGCTCCCAAACATGCTGGCCATTGACAGTGCAAAATCCCTGAGAAGTGGAAAGCGGGACTCTGGTAGTAACCTCCAAATGAAACTCCCCTCTCACTGCGCTTTGCTTGAAAAAACGGGTCTGACTGAGTTTCGCAGAGTTCAAGCTGCAACTCGCTGACAGCAGCAGAGAGGGGGTCGGGGAATAACGCTATTCGTGGCTGCATGGCGTGGAGATCATGGAAGCGGCACTTAAACTGCTGCTGCTGCAGTGTTTCGATGTCGGCTCTGTATTTGTGAAAAATGTTGTCACATTCAGGGACATCTCTCCGCATCTCTTCACAAGCGGGAAAGTGTGCAAAATTTTGACGATTGGATGAAAATCCTTCTTTGAAAAGCTCTAATTTACGCCGAAATGCATTCATGTGTGCGTAAAGGTCGGATACAGTTTGGCCTCGCCCCTGTACCTGTGTGCTCAGGTGATTGAGGTGTGAGGTAACGTCCGTAAGGAAGGCCATATCGCAAAGAAACTCTGTCTCTGAGTTTTCGGGTGTAGGCACTTGTATCGCCTCGAACACTGTCCTCCAAAAACACAGGAAGTTCGGTGCGCAACGCAAAAAAACTCTCCAGACATTTTCTTAGGCTCATCCATCTAATCTCGGTGTGCATTTGTAAATCTACAAATGCTCCAAAAGAGCTACAAACCTCCTGTGACTGAGAGACCTGTTCCCTCCTCGGATGAGATTTGTAACTTTAATCACCAGATCCATAACGTGACTGAAGTTAAGTGTCTTGGCACAGAGAGCCTCCTGTAGAATTAAAATAAAGATTAGATTCAGCGCTAAAATCTACACATCCTGTCATATTAATCTCATAAGGCCGCCCATATTCATAATCATAAAAAGTGAGCTGAAGATAAAACAGCTCACCGGATGGATGATGCAGTGCAGTATAGGACAGTCCACCCCACTCTGTTGGAGGAGCCCGGCCAAACCATTGTGTTTTCCTTGCATCGCAGGTGCGGCATCAGTACCGACGGCTGACAGCTTGCCAAAGCCACCACCGCACTCATTCACAACACTGTTAACGGCGTTGAAAATATCCGTCCCTTTAGTAGTGTTGTGCAACGACACCAATTTTAAAAGTTCTTCGTGTACAACAAATGAACTGTCAGTCGTTCTAGTGAAAATCAGTAGCTGGCTAATATCCGCCACATCTGTGCTCTCATCCAACGCTAATGAGAAGTATTTGCAGTCGTGCATGACTTGTTTCAGTTTGCCATCGACGTGATTACGGATGTCAAAAATTCTGCGTGTCACTATGCGACGGGACAAGGAGACCGTTACAAAGTTTTTAGCCATATCCTCGTCTCCAAATGATTTGGCCATTTCCATTGCACACCTCTTCACCATTCGCCATCCGGTAAGGGCTTCTCGGCTTCAGCAAGCTCCAGCGCCACAGAGTAAGACGTCTTGAGGGCAGACTCCTGTGTGGATGTAATTCTGGTAAAATACTCTGTTGGTGATTGAGCTTCACTTTCAGGTCAGCTATAACAGCGGACCTAGCAGCTCTGGTGTACTTTACATGTTTGTCCCTGTGTGTGGTATTGTAATGGCGACTTAAGTTGAAATCTTTGAATATTGATCTTGTTTCCAAACACACTAAACACATAGGTCTACCTTTGAATTCTGTAAACAGATAATCTGTTTCCCATCTCGTCTGAAGAGTACGATTCTCTTGATCCAGTTTTCTTTTTTTACCTCTCATGGCTCTCTCTCTTCATCGTTGACTGTAGTGAAGCAGGTCCGACTAAGTGTTTTGCATAGGAGGCGCCCTCTATCGGTGTACTGTATCATTACCATTTGGAATTTGTTCAGATGCGGTAAAACCCGTGAAACCAACATTTCTATGGTATTTGAAAATTGACCCGCGGGCCGCCAGTTGCCCATCCCTGTTGTAGATGTCGGTGGGCAACAGAAGCCTATTCCTCGGGGGAGCAGCGCGATAACAAACAAACAAAAAATACACCAAAAGACCATCATATATCTCAGTCAGTGTAAATGTAATGACGCTGATTATATTTACTATTCTACTGAGGAATGAGACGAATGAAGAGTGCGCGCACACACTGACTGCTGGACAACCGCACTTCTGCTTTCTAGTAAAGTCGTGGTCGAGTAGGTTTCAATGATTTAGATGACGCGGGTTCAAACATGTACTACTGTAATTTTTATATGATTAATGCAGAGAGATTTGTCTAGTTCTAAAACTCTGTTACACCATATTGTTTTTTTTTTGCTTATATTTATAAAATAAAATTACCATGCATTTCCATTTTACACTAAGGAACAAGTATTATCCAACAGAATGACTGAATTTACTGAATCTGTATAATAATTCCAATCGTAATTTTTTTAAAAGCGGTTCTGTTAAAAAACAGCCACAGAGAGAGTTTTTAAAAACATGGTTGTAAGCAACCCAGCGGGCACCTTGGCGTCAATTTAACATCAATATGACATCAACATTGATGTCAAAATGACGTCACGAAAAAGGTCAAAAATGAAAGTCATATTGACGTCAAAGTGTCGATGTCAATTTGATGTCAAGATTTTGACCTCTGCTGATGTCATTTTGCCAAACAAAAAGGTGAAATGCATGGCCGTACACTTATTACCAGCTTCACTTAAAACTAACCAGATTTACTTTTATTTAATTTCCGGTTTAAAGAAATCATATTTTGTATTTTAAAATCACCATGATGATGGTTAGCGTTTGCTTTAGTTGGGCTCTTGACTCTTGAGTCTTTAATATTAAATGTTCTCTGGCTGCTTAATTGAGTGTAATCATCTTTCTGCCTTACATCTTCAACGAGAACATTGATCGCTTTATTACACTTGGAGAGGTATGTCTTGCTTGCTAAAATCTCTTTTGTTCACCTCCATAACAGCAAAAACACTTGACAAACATACTGATAGAAAGAAAATCATATTGTTAACACCACACATATCTCCACTTAAAGGAACACTTTATCCACTTTTAAATATTTCATTACTTTTAAGTGGTATGTAAAGTGGTAATGAGGCTGATCCCCTCATCATTGTTGCTACGCTGAAGACTTGCTTGGATGGTCCTATTGTTTTTTGTCTTCCACCATTGTTAAATTACTTTAGATTCATCAGTTCTTGCTTAAATCCAGTCAAACAAGTTTTAACAGCAATTCATATCTGTTCTTGTGTGAAAGGAAAAGGCGGAAGTTTATTGAGTACATAAGCACAATATTTGTGACTAAAAAATAAAATTGTACTCTAATTGTGTAGCATGAACACCCAAAACAAGATCTAATGTACTAGCTGAGTCTGCACACCACATCCGAATATAGTCACATTCTAATTATAAACCACTATTTGAGCATATAATGTGTAAAGAAAGAATGTAGATGATGCATGTGCTTAGTAATCTAGTGTATCTACCCAATAACACAATGCTAATTATTGCTATTTTAACAACCCTATCAATGAACAACATCACAACAGCCTCACATTCCTCCTTAAAGAGCAAGTGCAGTGTGTCAGAATAGATTAACTTTTCGTTTGTTACCAGGTATTAATAATAGGTAAGAATGTCAGGTTAATTAGCTTTTTTCCTTTTGGCTTTGAATAGACTGATCTTGACAGCCCGTACCCAACTATTCAGTTGACCGACCGAGACTGGAAAATGGCCTTTGCCAGGAGAGCTCCAAACATTCAGAAAGTGGACCACATCGAGGTGTTTCGCAACTCAGCAACCGACGAAGGAATCATCTCAGCCTTCTGCACATACTTCGTGTTCAATCTTGCATATCCAGGACATCTGAAGAACACTCTGATGTTTCTCCAAAGGTACATTGCCAAAATAGTTGTGGATGGTGACCAGCCTCTGCCAATAACTGTCACTAGGCAAATAAATCTCCTCTACTGAGTCCACCAGGCCTCGTCCATACCAGTGCTCCAAATGCTCCAGGAGGACATTCACCTTGAGGAAACTAATTCAGCACATAGGACTCATTCATGCCCATGAAGCCCATTTCACTATTACATGTGGACTTAATGACTGCCAGTCAACATTTACAAAATATGAGTCTTTTAGGCGACATGTATATCGAAAACACACAGACCGTGTTTTACGTCCTGACAATGATGATGACGATGGAAATACTGAGGTAGTCGATGAAGATTTTGATCAACACACTGTCACTGAAAATCCTCCATGTATGGATGAGCTGTTAAAGAAAATCTTAAAAAAAAAATCTGAAATTCTTTTCAAATTCATTCTGAAATGTAGAGAGAATGTAGAAATCACCTACCATTGTAAGTTCAAGAATAAATTGTTGATGATGTTGATTTCTTACTGTGTTTAAGGAGAACTATGATGCCTTTAAAAGCTTACCACCTGCAGAAATGTCACAAAGTCCAGAACTGAAAAGGGTTCTCATGAGGACATTTGGGATCAAATTCTGAATGAGAATAATCCAGAGACAGACAGCAAATTTTTATCAGACTTCTGTGATGGAGAAATTTTCAAACAACACATGTTTTCTAAAGATCACCCAACGGCACTGCGTCTGCATTTCTATGAAGATGAATGAGAAGTAGTTAACCCATTGGGGTCCAGAAGAGCCAAGCACAAGCTGTGCGCATTCTACTATACTGTAGGCAATTTGGACAACAAGTATAGATCGCAGCAGAGACATATTTAGCGTTGTTGGTGCGTTATTCATATGTTAAACAGTGTGGTTTGGATGTCATCTTAAAACCTTTGCTAAATGATCTTAAAAAACTGGCAACTGATGGTTTTACAGTAACTGTTGATGAAACTGAACACACATTTCGTGCTGCTCTTGCAACTTTATCTGGTGATAACTTGTCAGCTCACATGATCGGTGGATTTACCATGTCATTTAACTCAGGTAGAATTTGTCGTTATTGCATGGCTTCTTATGGAGATATAAAACACATGTTTGAGGAAGACAGCTTTGTTTTAAGAACATCTGAGGTTCATCAGTGTCATCTTGCCCGCATTCAACAAAATCTTAATGGCAAAGTGACTTTGTGAAATGGTGTGAATGGTCCTTCACCTTTTGAAGAGTTGCAATATTTTGAAGCTTTTTATTGGCAAAGCTCATACAGTGAAACATATAACTATAAGAGAAATAAATGAAGAACTACAAAAACTGTGCATTGGTCAAAATGACAAGGTAAACAAACCAGTACAGTTATCAGAAAGACTGCAGCATGTTGGTATTACTGGATCTGGTTCTCAAAAGTGGTGCCTTTTCAGGCTTTTGTAATGGCCCACCGTGCGCCACCCGATGGTAAATATTGGCATGTTTTTCTGTTGTGTCAAGAGATTACTGAGATCGTTATTACTCCAAAGTGTCATTACTTAAAGGAGTCATAATGTTGTGTTACCTTGGATACCCAAATGCTCTATTATAGTATTTTAGGCACTTCTAAAAAAGAAAAGTGGAAAAAAAATCAACACAGAGCCCCTCAGACGCTTATTTCTAAAGGCATTATTGTCTCGCGAGATCTGATGCGATGTTTTGGCTGTCGTGGACGGTCATTATAATAATGCAAATGAGGGGCGCGTTGATTGGTTGCAGGAATGTATTTTACTACTTCCAAGCGGTACAAAAACATAGACAAAATACTGCAATAGCTCAATAAATGTGACGGTACTTATTGTTAGTGAAATTGTAATCACAACCAAAGAAAAAAGAAAAAATACACCATTGCCATATACATTCTTACAGAAGCCCCACTAACTGAAAGCTATTTTCGATATTTTAGGTCAATACTGCCATAGCCCAAAATAATATCTGCAGTTATATGCTCATGGACGTGAGTTGCAAAAACCATAAACAGCTCAGGTAAACCTCTGAGAAATGACGGCTGCTCTGCACACACACGCAAAGGTCTCTCGCTCCCTCTCTCTGCCGCGCGCGCTACGTATGCGCGCTCATGCTCGCTCGCGATTCCGGGAGATTTAAACTAATTTGCGGGCATTAGGGAGCCGGTATCAATACGCGGGAGACTCCCGGAACTTCCGGAAGACTTGGGATGTCTGTGTTTTGAAAATCGCTGTCCGTGGGTCACTCTATATATTTAAATACGTCCACACCGCAGATATGTAATGTTGCTTCAGACAAGCACGTGCAGGTCGCGGTGTCTGCTGTTTGCGTCATCACAACATTTCGGCCGTATTGTTTCGGTGATAAGTCTTTCGGCCGAAAACCGAAAATGCACTTTTGGGCCATTTTCGGCCGAAAATTTCGGTGGCCGAATATTCGGTGCATATATTGTTTTCATACTTGCATTTAAACAGTTTTAGCCACTGAGCATGGACTCCTGTACCGTCACTACTGTAGCTGCTAGTGTAAAACAAAGTCGAAAGATGTGGCTAGCATTCGTAGAGTCCATTCCCCGTGTTTACCTCGAAGGTAACGTTACATACAATAGCCGCATTAGCTGTTAGCTGCTATTTGTTAACCACAGTAGAGCAATAAAAACACAGTCTTACCTTTTCAATTTCTGGCAAGTCCCTGATGGTTGGGATGGCACCTTTTCCCAAACGGAGCTTCGAGGCCAAGTTCGCCTGATATTGCCCCAAATTTGTAAAAGATTCCGGTGTAAAATGTTTAGCACACACACCTAACGATACGCCACTTGAAAGAGTTGTTGGGACAGCGTCATTAAAAATGAATTTCATCCACTGTTCCCTGATAGTTTCGTCCGTTTTTGGTAGATAAAACACATTTGCATGTTGTTTGTGGCAGTCACCCACAGAGCATCTCAGGTGTGCACTCGATTTCTCCATCTTTCTCGAGTCAACTAAACTGAATCTGAGGGGGAGAGGGGCGGGCTTCCCGCGGCATAGGTTTGCGGTGTCCATATTTGGTATATCCTCCCCCGTCTTGACGTCAAGAGGGGGAAGAAATCAAAATCTCGTTTTTTCGTGCGCGTGCACGTGGCCTATTTTACAAACCCTGAGGTAAACAAACGCTTCACTTTTAAATATCGGCTTCCCGGCCAGTGTACAATCATTATGCAATCATAACATACATTGATTCTCATGGAAAAGTGAAATTTCTACATTATGACTCCTTTAATGCATTAATCAAGACTGATACAAATGTATGGGCCCCTGCGTTTGCTATGGTGCATGAGATTTGAGGCCAAGCACCAATATTTTAAAATGGTTGCCCATAACTGCAGAAATGTTGTAAACTACAACACTGAGCAACAGAGACCAGTTAAGACAGTGCTGGGAGTTGTGTGGGAGTATGCTGGGTGAATTTGAGAAAGTCCCGGTAAAATGTGTGACCACTCCATTTTTATCTTTACCTGTGGAGCTGCAGAGAGCCCTGATGGACAATCACAACCTCTGTGATGGAGATTTAACAGAGAAAGCTATCCAACGTGTGTCTGAAGTAACAGTCAACAGTGTGAAGTATGCGGTCAGAGATGTATTTGTCACAGATGTACTGCATTCTGAGCATATTCCATTGTTTTGGCAAATCAAGTACATCTTTAACACAGACACCATGTGGATCCTTTGTGGAAAAATGTTGATTCCTCTGTCCTGTGACCGTCACGTAATTGCATGTAGTGTCAAGGTTGATAAAGAATGGACTTTACTGAAACCAGGAGATGAAATGGACTTTCAGGCAAATGACACTTACTCAGGTGATGACAAGTTATATGTCACAGTTAGACATTGTGTTTAAAATGAAATGTTGTAAAATGTGAAAATGAAAAGGATTTAATAAATTCTGATTTTAATACAGCGTGCGTGCGTGTGTGTGTGTGTGTGTGTGTGTGTGTGTGTAAAAAAAAAAAAAAACTAATAATATTAATATATATATATATACATACAGTACAGGCCAAAAGTTTGGACACATTACTATTTTTAATGTTTTTGAAAGAAGTTTCTTCTGCTCATCAAGCCTGCATTTATTTGCTCAAAAATACAGAAAAAAAATTAATATTGTGATATATTATTACAATTTAAAATAACTGGTTTTCAATTTATTATACTTTAAATTATCATTTATTTCTGTGATGCAAAGCTGAATTCTCAACATCATTCCTCCAGTCTATCACATGATCCTTTAGAAATCATTCTAATATGATGATTCATTATCAAAGTTGAAACAGTTCTGCTGCTTAATAGTTTTTCATAATCTGTGATACTTTTTTAGGATACTTTGATGAATAAAAAGTTTAAAAAAAAAAAAAAAAAAAAAGAAGCAAATGTTTTAAAAATAGAAATGTTTTGTAACAACAATATACAGTACTGGTCAGTAATTTGGGGTCAGTCATTTTTTTTCTTTCTTTTTTTGAAAAAAATCAGTACTTTTATTCAGCAAGGATGTGTTAAATTGATAAAAAGTGATAGTAAAGAAGATTTATATTATTAGAAAATATTTTTTTTATTTTGAATAAATGCAGTTCTTTTTAACCTTTTATTCATCAAATATATTAAGCAGCAGAACTGTTTCCAACACTCATAATGAATCAGAATATTAGAGTGATTTCTGGAGGATCATGTGATTGACTGGAGGAATGATCCTGAAAATTCAGCTTTGCATCACAGAAATAAATTATAATTTAAAGTATAATAAATTGAAAACCAATTATTTTAAATTGTAATAATATATCACAATATTATTATTATTTTTTTATTATTTTTTTTTATCAAATAAATGCAGAAGAAACTTCTTTCAAAAACATTAAAAATAGTAATGTGTCCAAACTTTTGGCCTGTACTGTATATATATATATCATTATAGTCAACAATTTTACCCTGTCAAAGCCAAATTTGTACTGTTAAATAAAGTTACAAAATTGTCATCACAGGTACAAGACTGGTCTCTGAAGGTACAAATCACAAGGGTACAAATATGTACCCTTGAGGGCACAGCCCCAGTGACCACTGTACCAGCCACTGTACCCCTAAAGGTACAATTATGTACTTTATTTTATGAGAGTGTGCATTAAATGATTTTAATGCACGATGTGGAGGCAAAGAACCTCCCGACGTATGGCAGTCAATGACGTCGTGCCCTCCGCTCCTTCTTAGTGGCTGGAGGAAGAACCCGAACAACCACGTGACTGCTTCATATTCGGTTTCAAAAATAGCATTTGAAAGAGGGTTTGCGCAGGTTTCGAGTGTCATTCTGCTTTGACAAGAATAAATGATAATACGAATTAATATACTTACATGTGTAGTTTTTAGGCATATTCAATTTGTAATAATCCTCAATTTACAAGCATTTTAACTGACAATTCCACAATAATCTTTATTTTGATTATAAATGCCTACATGAGCCTTGCCTATGAACTCATAGCAAAAAATGCTACAGTACAACATTAGCGTACAACACTACAGTACACAAGTTAATTCGTCCCATTTAATAACTCTTTCATAAATTCATTCACAGACACATACATTGTGTTTACATTACAAAACAAGATAACTGAATTTACAGAAATTTGTTATACTGACCATAATTCTTCAGAAAAATCCTGCAGGACCTGCAACTCTTCTGCATATTCCTAAAAATTATCACACATCAAACAGACGTGTGTGTGTGTGTGTGTGTGTGTGTGTGTGTGTGTGTGTGCAATCTGGGAGTGGAGATACACCACAACAATGAAGAAGGGCAATGAAAATACCAAGACTTTAAAAGCAGTTCCAGCTTTATTAAAAGCAAAATCCAAATGGTATATGCCATAAAGTGAAATGTGTTGAAAATATGTAAAAAAAAGTAAATAACTAAAACAACTGCTTTTAATTAGCCTACATGTATACTCCAAATGCAGAATGCAGCGCTTTCATGACTTGTGAATCATACACTTCAGTCGACTTCGGTTACGCTATGACAACATATATGACTACATTTACAGTAATATAGATTGAGCACCCATTTTTTTCTAATAAAATGTCCCAAAGCCTGATTTAGCCACCATACTGAAAGATCTGTAGTTGGGTTGCATGTGTGAGATTTTAAGAAGAAATTTCATGAGATTTAAAGTCGGATTCTGTCTGTTTCTTTTAATCATAAAGACAAAGTTTCAATAATACCGTAATGGATAGTGTTGTAATTTGCGGTTACAAAGTGTTGGGAAGGATACTTTCAAAACGTATTTCGTTACAGAATACAGAATACATGCCCAAAAATGTAATTTGTAATGTATTCCGTTACGTTTCTCAATCTGAGTAATGTATTCTGAATACTTGGATTACTTCCACATTGAATTGCATTTTATAAGTGTCGGCCATCAAATCCTGCTTAATAAACAGGCCTATTCTTGTGGGGTGGGGGTGCGGTGGTGACGCGTATGCCAATAAAGCACCTAAAAGCTGTCACAAAGAACCGGCAAAAGTAATAATTATGAATAGCCTATGTCAAATATAGAAAGGAGATATTTTAATTGTTTATTAATAAACAAGCGTTTTCTTTGTCAGTGTCGTCTACAAAGATGAAGTTGACGATGCTGACTCGCGATCTTCGCAGTAGTGGACGCACCAGAGAGAAATGAACATTTCATACGGATTACATATGCAGAGAGCAGTTCTTTCGTGTTGAATTGTTCTGTTTAAAAGTAGACATGTCTGTGAGGCATGCAGGGCCGACTACCTTATACGCTGAGCGCCCGTTTCACACATACAGTGTGCAGTGCGTATGCGGTGCAGGAGCAGCACGCGCTATAGTAGTGCTTTCACATATAGTGCATAACTGATCCGCGGCTGTACCACAAACACATACACAGTGTTTGTATTTCAAATCCAGAGGTTATCAGCAACTTTTATTTAAATAAATGTTTTGTCACTGGTGCAATTCTCTTTGTAACCTACACATATACCCTCTTTAATAGACGTATTCAAGTTTAAACAATTTAAACAACATATTAATCAATGCATTACTTCTATATAGATTATATATTAATTTGTTCAAGCAAGTGGTAACATATTTAACCATGTAGGCTACTTATATTAAAATCAAACATTTTAGCAAACATTTTAAATTAAAACTTAAAATTGACAAAAACAGCCGAATATCATGCCTTTTCTTTTGCATTTAAATTTAAATACAACAAATCTTGCATGCCACAAATAACTTGTTTTTCAACCTCCACGAATCAGACGAGTGTTGTTCATTATTTCGCTTTGTTGAGGTAAACTGTAGTTTTCATTGCTTTACCCCGGTCTTAAAGTAAAAATATGACTGTGAGAAAAAAAAGCAGTATTTAATTAAATACATTTATGGTGGCATTACTACATTTTATTTAATTAAATGCATTTATCGTTAAATTACTACATTTTCAGCTCAATCTGTGTTCATTTTGACCACGAAACGTGCTATCACTTTAATTCAGCGTTTGCAGCACAGCAGAAATAGACTCGGTGCGGAAACGATCTCTGCCCTGCTGTATACGCACCGCAACTGGAACGGATAAACGGACCGCATCCGCGTTCAGTGTGAAAGCTCTAAAAAATGAAATTCACTTTAAAGAAAGGCTTTGTGCTTTCTGTTTGAGGTCTCTGTGAAAGTTTTAAAGCAGTATTTTAGTGCCGCTTTCAGAGCGGTCATGTCCGTAACGGAGAACTGTCGCGACCATTGTTTTTTTCCTCATAAATGCTAATACGAAAAATAAAATAAAATGAATATTTTATGTTCTGTGGAGAGCCAACCCTTCTTCATCCGGTGAGTAGTATTACTTTTGGTTTGCGCAGTGTAATTCACAGAATAAAAATAAATAAAAAAACGTGGCCACCTAAAAGTGAAAGATTTTTTTTGTGTCACGCATGTTTATTTCCCTCATATTAAATATAAAACACATGTAGACCGATATTTTTCTAATGTCTGGACTCCTTTATTAAGGGAGTATGGATAAACAGACGTTTTAGTATTGGTATTAATGCATTTTCTGAGAATTTATGTTTCAAGTTTTGACTGCAAATGTCACGTCCATAACGCTGGAATTTACCAATATTAAAAAAATATATCTTCAACCAGTTTTGTGGTGTAGGTCTACGTATTTGAAAAAAAAACCATACTTTAGATGCTTCTTCAGGTTTGAGGTGGAGTCTTTGGACGCTGAAAGGAGGTTGGTTGCTGGCAAGCAAAGGTTACACTGCACAGTTATATTTTGTTCTCCCTTCTCTTGTGAAATGCTAATATGAAATGCTGTTTGAATTTCCAAGATAGAAACGCATTCTTTCCCTGGCTCTATCTCTACCTCTAGCTCCCGCTGCTCCTCTTCCGACTCCATTGTGACTGATCACGCAAACCACGCATTTTTTCGTTTTCATATTGGGGCTTCGGGAATATATGCATGGAGTTGCCTTAATTTATTTAGAGAGTGAATACACTCGTGAAACAGAGTATCGTCTTGTAATCCATTGATTTCAACAATGTAACTGTAATCTAAATACCAACTATTTAAGTTGTAACTGTAACGGAATACAGTTACTCATAATTTGTATTCTGAATACATAACGCCGGTACATGTATTCCGTTACTCCCCAACACTGCGGTTACATCATCTGTAACTGAAAAATCTCTTATCTATATAAAAACAATTTTAGCTTAATTTTAAGCAAAGCATGCAGGCATCTAAATAATTGCTTGAGAAGTTATAATTAAGGTATTTAACTGAAGCACTTGATTATTCTTGGAGTTAAACCATCCTGATATGTTTCATGATTGTGAAAGTGACAGCGACAGCGGGACTTCAGTTGGAGGGTTTGGCACATCGTCAATCTTTAAATCACGGCAGAACAACACTGGTTCATCACCGAGACCCAGTTTGTACTGCCACAGATATAAAGACTCGTTTGGCTTCAGCTCAAATGAGAGTGTTTCTTCCACTTCAGTCAGTTCGTTCCAGCTTTCTTTTTCAGTGCTGACGTGTGAACCTCCATATTCTGCAGAAAAGGAGAACTGAACCTTCGCAATGAGCTTGGCAAGATCTCCAGTTTCAGCTGTGACTGACGTGGCTATCTTCCAGTTGTGTGTGATCTGGGACATCTTCTCCTTATTGTATCCAACCTTTTTATTGATTTTCTTTTGCCATCTCACTGTTGTATTGCTGTCATTAGTTATAGTTTTAATATTCTCCCAAATGCCAAAGGCTGGGCCTTTAGTTACGGACAGCCCACCAGGAAGGAAGTTAACAACATCAGGATGAGCAGAATAGACACCAACGCGCTCATCTTTGCTGAGGTCGGTACCGGTGTAAAACTCAACTCCCCACTCTGAGGCTGGCTTGAGGAAGGAGATGAAACCTTGTACGCCCCAGTAATAGAGGCCGTTTCTGAGGTTGGGATGGAGCTTGTATTCTACAGCTTCCGAGTCGTGATTCAGGTTTGTTGTTCTTCGATAAGTGCCCTTTTCTTGGAAGATGATGTAAAAATAGTTAGTGGTTGCGAAGTAGTGGTCTCCACCCTGGCAGTTGGGATGAAGGCTGAAAACTTCAGCACCGTTGTCTGTCTCCAGGTTGGTGACTCTGCGGAATGAATTGCCCTTGATGACGTATAAGTAGCTATTCCAATCTCCAAGGTAATGGTCTCCATTTTGGCAGGACGGGTGCAGACTCCAAATAGACATGTCATAACCTTTATTTAAATTTCTTGACATCATAAAGCAGCCGAGATCAGAGCGGATAATATAATAATACCAGTCGCCCATTGCACAGAAGTCAATGCCTTTTGCTTTGCTCTTGGGAATAATGCCTTTCATCGTGCCTGAACCTGCAACACAGAATAATAAACCAAACTGATGAAATAAAAGCTCAGGATTATATCAGTGCATTTAATCATCTAGCAGAAGAAGGACTTTTTATGTCAAAATAACATAACAATTAAGGATTTAAGGCGAGACACTACAGGTGAATAGGGTAAAATTGTAAAATAATAGATATCACCATGAAACTTCCTCAGTTAATTACTTACAAAAGTATATAAAAAAATTATTACAAGTTTTTGAAATTTGTGTTTAATTATGCACACAGCAAATGAGGCATTATCTCATTAAATATGCACGATTTTGCATATATTTTCGGTAGATATATCTGAACATATGATAAAGCCAAGTGCAAAATTATTTTTTCACTTTGTTTACACACAATATGAAAAAAAATTCAGAGGGATTTCAGGATATATGCTTTCATTACCTAGGAAATCAAAATATACTGTCCATAGCCTTAAAAAATCGATTTTCGACATATATTTTTGATTAAAATGCCACATAAATCTGGCCAGGAATGATTTATTAACAAATCCCTCAGGAAATATCTTCAGAATACTGTTAAGTGTATAACTGGAAAGTTTGGTGTACACAGGTGCTACATAGGCTGAGATGTTTGTACTGGAGAATGACAAAAAAATCATTTTGAGAAACGGCATTTAAAGATTTAAATAGGATAATTTAATACATTTCTATTCGAAACAATTTCTCAAAAACAGAACAAATTCTCAGGCCCTTTGTAATAATAATATATAATATTTCAAGCTCATGAAAACTGATTGTTTAATAACATGGCAGGCATATAAGGCCTAAAACTGCAGTAACTGAATGAATTAACATTGGCAGAGTACACCACGTGATGTGTCTGAGCGAATCACGTTAGCAGAAACCAGCAGTAGCCAATCCCCCTTTGGACATTAACTTTTTTTTTTCAATGTTAGCAGCTTGAAAGAACACATATTAAAGGAGTAAACTAGCCCAAAATCTCAATACCGACCACTGCATGAAAAATCTATGTTTTTGCCTAACGTGTCTCACCTTAAAAAAAAGTAGATTAACTGTCCTGTTTGGTCTTTGATTGATTTGGACTTTGAGTTGGTTTTTCAGTGTTTCCTGATCTGTTTCCAGGGGCCCGTTCTTCGTACGTTGCTTAAAACATCCGAGATCAAATTACACATCCAAGATGATATCATCGTGCTAAACATGATCTGGCTAGTTATTGATCACATTTTTCCCCAAGTGTAGTTCATTGTAATCAATGGCGATTCTATGGCCGGGGCCACCCCTGAAAGCTCATTGGCCACCCCTGTGGCCACCCCAGATCTGATAGGTAGGTCAAGTTCGTCAACACAAGAAACAAGAAATGTTGTCAATCAATGATGACAGCTGATCAACTGATTTAGGGCCAGTTTCACATTTTTAACTAACACAGTAACGGTCGTACTGAGACTGTGAGAGCTGATTTCTGCTCAGCGGACGTTTGGCCATGCAGGTCAGATGACCCATGAGATAAGTTAAGAGCACGCGCGCTGCTGGTCCGTGAAACAAGAGGACGGTCACACAGTTGCAACAATACAACAACGATAAAAACGCTGGAATCAGTCGATTGAGAGGTAAGGTCGGGACCCAACGCAACAGAGTGTGGCACGGATCTGATGGGCGATTGTGGGCGCGAGCGGTAATGCACTCGTGTGTCGATTCGCGGGAGTCGGGACTCCCGCAAAATAGAATTATCTATAAATTGAACAAATAAAAACGAATAAATTGTCATTCATCTGTTGCACAAAAGCAACAAGAACAACTAAAACAAAATAGAAACGATTTACAGGCCAGAGTCGCTATTTATAACATGTTTGCAGTGTTGAACAATGTAACCAATCACAGACATATGTGTTGATTTCTTGAACGCAATGGCCAATCAGATGCAATTAAGATAGAATCCCCTCACCACTCAAAATGGACTTTTTGTTCAGTGTTGAATTCTGCATACTGGCAAATCATCTGATTATAGCAAACAAAGTGTAGATATTATGAAAGATTAATTATGCAGCCAGTTTCATTGATAAAACAGAGATTTGTGAGATGGCGATGAACTGAGATGTCAGCTTTTTAGGAATTATTAAGTGAGAAATCCGTCCCGCGCAGGTCTCTAATGTAGACTTTAAAAACAAACCATTATATTTACATTAACAGTAGCCTAGACTGCAATCTAGTGTATGTAAACCTTTTTGCAGATAAACAAATGCATTTTCGGTCAAGTTAATGGACAAGTTAATTGAGTAAATCATATCCCCACTACGGTAATTAACAACAGACTATAGTAAACACATTTCCTAAATAGGCCTGTGACTGTATCTTACATTTTATGAATACCATTATTTAAAAATAAAGTTTGCACTTTGTTACTATTATTAAAATCCTCTATTGTTCATAAGAGTTTGAAGGTTTACATAACATTACTTTATAGTATATATGGCCATCCCACTCTAGTTTTGTGTCCCATCTTGGCCACCCCAGTAAAAATGTCCTGTATACGCCACTGATTGTAATGACAATGGCCCTCATTTTTGAGACTTTGAGATTTATCAATATGGACGTTGGCGTACGGCACGCTCAAATCCTACGCCAGCTCAGGAGGTGGTGTACGCACGTTTTGAGTTAGTGCGGAAATGCGCAGAAAAACAATTCCTAACACCACAAAATGCACTGACAAACTAAAAGATATGATATATTATGACCCACTGTAAAAAAACAACATCATAGTAATTATGAACTTCAGTGTTTATTTTTGTGCAACATGGACTTCAATGTTTAATTTGTGTGACTTTACCAAAGCATTTGATTTGTAGGCATATGTATTCCTTCAGTTGCGAGCCTGTGCGCTTGTAACGGTCACCAGCTGGAGTGCCCTTGAGAACCACCAGAGGGCACTCCACACCCGACTATTGTCACTCTCTCACTAACTACATTTCCCATAACTCACTGCCCGGACTCATCATCACTAATTGCATTCACCTGTGTCTCATCATCCTTGTTAGTTTCAGCCTATTTATTCCTTGTTCATTCATTCAATCATTGCGAAGTTTTGTTTAGTGTCACACTGCAACTCTGAGCATTTTTCCTGGTTTTCTTGTTTCTTGTTTCTTGGTTTTTGGATTTCTTGCCTGTTCCTTGGATTACTTTCTTGCCTCTGACCCCTGCCTGTTTTTGTTTGTTTGTTTGGACTGCCTACCTGTGTTTTGACCCACTGCCTGTTTATTGGATTACATGTCTGGATTGCCTCTTAATAAAAGCTGCATTTGGATCTACCTTCGTGTCTCGGAGCAGTTTCGTGATAGAAAACTTCGCCAACACAGATCCAGCAGCCAAGTAAGACCCAGACCCATCATAAATCCAGCAGCACAGATCATGCGTCTCCATCAGGGAGACCATCCCATAGAGGAATACGTCATGGACTTTTTGGAGCTGGCTCGCTTGAACTGTATGGACGAGTTATGTCTGATGATCTTTTTTCGTGGAGGACTATCCGAGCCGCTTAGCTCCGTATTGCCACTTTATCACCCTAGCTGGACTCTAAAGCAGTATGTTGACTTGGCCCTGCAACTGAGTGGCTCAACTTTTTCTGTGGGTTTCACGTCTGCCGGGCCTGAGCTTCACGTCATGCCCACTCTAGTGTTGGCAACTCCTGTGCTAACACCGCTCACCAGCGCAGTCACACCAGAGCCTCATCCCGCCATGGCCCCTGCAGAGCCTGAGTCTCTTCACGTCAGCCCTGCCGAGCCTGCGCTCGACGTCTGTCCTGCCGAGTCTGCGCTCGACGTCTGTCCTGCCGAGCCTGCGCTCGACGTCTGTCCTGCCGAGTCTGCGCTCGACGTCTGTCCTGCCGAGCCTGCGCTCTACGTCAGTCCTGCCGAGCCAGAGCTCCGCGTCAGTCCTGCCGAGCCAGAGCTTCACGTCAGTCCTGCCGAGCCAGAGCTTCACGTCAGTCCTGCCGAGCCAGAGCTTCACGTCACGTCTGCCGATCCAGAGACTGTTCAAGTCACGTCTGCCGATCCAGAGACTGTTCAAGTCACGTCTGCCGATCCAGAGACTGTTCAAGTCACGTCTGCCGATCCAGAGACTGTTCAAGTCACGTCTGCCGATCCAGAGACCGTTCACGTCACTTCTGCCGATCCAGAGACTGTTCACATCACTTCTGCCGATCCAGAGATTGTTCACGTCACGCCCGCCAAGCCAGTGTCTCCGGACAAGATAGCCGCCGCCGAGCCAGTGTCTCCGGACAAGATAGCCGCCGCCGAGCCAGTGTCTCCGGACAAGATAGCCGCCGCCGAGCCAGTGTCTCCGGACAAGATGGCCACCGCTGAACCAGTGTCTCAGCACAAAATGATCTCCGCCGAGCCAGTGTCTCCGGACAAGATGGCCACCGCCGCCGCCCCACCAGTGTCTCAGGACAAGATGGTCTCCGCCGAGCCAATGTCTCCGGACAAGATGGCCGCCGCCGAGTCAGTGTCTCAGGACAAGATGGTCTCTGCCGAGCCAGTGTCTCATGACAAGATGGTCGCCGCCGAGCCAGTGTCTTCGGACAAGATGGCTGCCGCCGAGCCAGTGTCTCCGGACAAGATAGCCACTGCCACGTCGCCTGAGCCCTCAGCAGAGATGGCCGCCGACACACCTGAACCTGAGCCCTCAGCAGAGATGGCCGCCGACACGCCTGAACCTGAGCCATCAGCAGAGAAGGCCGCCGACACGCCTGAACCTGAGCCCTCAGCAGAGATGGTCGCCGACACGCCTGAACCTGAGCCCTCAGCAGAGATAGCCGCTGCCACGGTTCCTGTTCCTGAGCCGGCGTCTTTTCCTGTGCCTGAGCCGGCGTCTGTTCCTGTGCCTGAGCCGGCGTCTGTTCCTGTGCCATGGTCGCCTGCAGGGTCGTCTCCTCCCTGGCCGCCTGCAGGGTCGTTTCCTCCCTGGCCGCCTGCAGGGTCGTCTCCTCCCTGGCCGCCTGCAGGGTCGTCTCCTCCCTGGCCGCCTGAAGGGTCTTCTCCTCCCTGGCCGCCTGCAGGGTCGTCTCCTCCCTGGCCGCCTGCAGGGTCGTCTCCTCCCTGGCCGCCTGAAGGGTCGTCTCCTCCCTGGCCGCCTGAAGGGTCATCTCCGCCCTGGTCGCCTGCACTGCCTGCTCCGCCCTGGTCGCCTGCACAGCCTGATCCGCCCTGGTCGCCTGCACAGCCTGATCCGCCCTGGCCTCCCGTCTTGCCGCAGTCTCCAGGTCGTCTCCACGGGCCTGGCCCTCCATCCCACCCCCGGGTCCGCCTCCGCTCCACCTCCCTCCTGGAAAATTTCAGAGCGTCTGGAAGCCGCTCCTTTGAGGGGGGGGGCTATGTAACGGTCACCAGCTGGAGTGCCCTTGAGAACCACCAGAGGGCACTCCACACCCGACTATTGTCACTCTCTCACTAACTACATTTCCCATAACTCACTGCCCGGACTCATCATCACTAATTGCATTCACCTGTGTCTCATCATCCTTGTTAGTTTCAGCCTATTTATTCCTTGTTCATTCATTCAATCATTGCGAAGTTCAATCATTGCGAAGTAGTGTCACACTGCAACTCTGAGCGTTTTTCTTGGTTTTCTTGTTTCTTGGTTTTTGGATTTCTTGCCTGTTCCTTGGATTACTTTCTTGCCTCTGACCCCTGCCTGTCTTGTTTTGTTTTTGTTTGTTTGTTTGGACTGCCTACCTGTGTTTTGACCCACTGCCTGTTTATTGGATTACGTGTCTGGATTGGCTCTTAATAAAAGCTGCATTTGGATCTACCTTCGTGTCTCGGAGCAGTTTCGTGACAGAGCTTTACCTGACGTTTCAGGGTTAGGCCCGGCAGGTGTGCACGGACTGGGTTCAGTAATGAAAGGCTTTCAATGACCAAAAAATTATTCAGACTGACAAAATAATAAAAATGACATTCTTCTTATTTTAAATAATAATAATAATAATAATAATAATACAAATAATAATAACAACATTCTTCTTCTAAATCACTTCCTGATCAGCTACTGTTCGGACGGTCTTGCTTACTGCTCCGCGCTTTGCTCTATCGCTTTTACATTTTATCTCCTATATTTTATATTTTATTTCCTTTTATCATCTAATTTTAACTTCAGCAAACAGCACAGTGCTCAGACAACAAAGTTTGGATTACTACAAAAACGCAGAATTCTTTTACCCGACCAGCTTACATTCCGGGAAAGGAAAACACAACTGCCTACATTCATGCAGATAAGAGAGAAAATGCCTCTTCAGGTTCAAGAACCTACTTGCTGCACTAACTGCTACAGACTTTTACAAAGGATTGCAGTTCTCGAAACAAAGTTACTTACGGGACCACCAAACCAGACGGAGCACACAACAGAGCTTCGTCATGGACACCCTCAGCATACCGGTGAGTCCCATGAAACTAGTGCTCCTCGACAGGTAGAGAAACAAGCCGATCGAGTTACTAATCGATGGCACAAACAGGGAGCTAGACCCAAAGGCACTCGAGACATCAGATTGTCACGAGCAACACATATTGCCGCAGTAGCATCCTCTACCCCAGATACAGCTCTGACAAGGATTGCAAACACTGGTCTTCTACCACCGCCTATACATCTTCAGAACAGATTTGAAGTACTAATGAATGTAAATGAGGAATCCCCAAATGTGATGAATATGATCGAACACAGACTGAATGGGCCAGTAGCTAACACTGATGCTAACTGGCGCTCAAGGTCGAGCAGACAGCGGCACTCAGCTCAGAGCGCAGCCGAGCCCAGGACTCTGATAGTGGGGGACTCCATAATCAGAAACATTAGCAGCAGGGATACAACTACGTGCTGCCTTCCACAAGCAACAACTTCGGATATAAACAGGGAACTTCAGAACATTCTGATGAAACATAAGACTGCAAATCGACTCATTATTCATGTGGGGAAGAATGATATTCATAAAGAGCAGTCAGAACTCTTTAAGAAGGATTTCAATGAACTTTTTGAAACACTTAAAAGACTGAAAGTTCAAACATTCATCAGTGGACCTCTCCCAGCAAGAGGAACAAACAGGTTTTCACGGTTGATTGGGCTAAATACATGGCTGCAAAAAACCTGCAATATAAAAGGAGTAAACTTCATTGACAATTTCAATCTTTTCTGGAGTCAGAGACAACTTTTTCATCGGGATGGCCATCACCCAAACAAACTTGGTTCAAGAGTGTTAAAGGACAATTTCTACTTCTCCCTCAATCATCCTTCTGCAGTTTGTGCCAATCCACTACATCTGAACGGCACACACACACATGGACACAGTATGAATGACCACGGGACTTCACTTCAGCAGCAAAATGGACATGCGGTTGACATATCACACAAGGACAATGATAACACCACTCCGCCACAACAACCTCTGCTCACGGACACAATCTCAGCTGAGCCCTGCCCACAGAGAGCCATATCAGAACTGCTTGAAGATTCAGCACCCAAGGATGACTTCCTGGAAAACAGCCAGGGAAGCCAGGACAGCATATCACAACCTCATATAACACCAGAGCAACAGCCCCTTTCACCAGATACGCTATCCCTCTCTCCGATAGCCACAACTGTGTTTCTCACAGAAAATGGAAGAACTGGTGTATGCTGGAACCAGACTATCCCATTCTTTTGCTGCAAGCCCCCAGATACCAACCAAAAAACGACAGGCACCATTACCACCCGCACCAAAGCCTGCGGGCCCAGTTCGCCCTCCCCCTCCTGTGAGAGCTCTTCGGCCTCTGCCACAACGCCAGGGCCCACACCCTCCTCCATCTGCTCGAGGTGAACTAAAAACAACTGATACCAGCTCTCAGTGATGTGTTTTAGGTCCCCGCTCTGATAACAGTAACTTTCTCAAATGTTTACAGAACAAGCGGGAACCCAGTGTGCCTGTATCTTTCTCTATTGCTGTTCTATTACAAGATAGAAAGTCTAAGGCCTTCAATAGCCGTGCAGCAAACCTAACTAATCTGGTGCCTATTACACGTCAAAGTAAGATTGATGTGGGGACAAAAAGTAAGACTGTTAAGTTAGCACTTTTAAACATTCGTTCACTTAAAAATAAATCACTTCTAGTCAACGATTTAATAACCACAAACAACCTGGATTTTATGCTTCTAAATGAAATCTGGCTAGAAGACAGCTGCAGTGCAACAGTCCTCAATAAAACATCCCCTCCGAACTTTACTTTTATGAGTGTCTGCAGAGCTATTAAGAGAGGTGGGGGTCTAGCTGCTCTTTTTAAAGATATCTATCAATGTAAGCAAATATCATTTGGGAATTACCCGTCTTTCGAATATCTGGGTATTGTGTTAAAAGGTGCTCCACGCATTTTACTTATCATTATTTACAGGCCTCCAAAATACTCTCCAGCCTTTGCTGAGGACTTTACAGAACTGTTATCAGCAATTACCTCAGAGTTTGACTGTTTTGCCATTGCAGGAGATTTTAACATTCACATTGATAATGCAGAAAACAATATGGCAAAAGAAATCAAAACTGTTTTAAAAACTTTTGATCTTACTCAGCATGTACATGGACCCACACACAATCGTGGACACACTCTAGATTTACTTATCAGTAAGGGTCTAAACATTTCATTAATTGTTATTAAGGATGTAGCACTGTCTGATCATTTCTGTATTTTCTTTGATATATTGATCTCTCCTGCCATTGAAGCTAAATCTGTGTCTGTCAAGAAGAGATGCTTAAATGAGAACACCAGTGTACTATTTATGAAGGCTATATCCTTAACACCAAGTATATCTGCTGACTCTGTTGATTTTCTCCTTGATTCTTTTAACTCAAAAGTTAAAGGTATAATTGATGATATTGCTCCTGTTAAAATCAGGAAGAAGAGTGGCAGACAAAAAGCACCTTGGAGAAACTCAACAGCAGTGCAAAATATGAAAAGACAATGCAGAAAAGCAGAGCGCATGTGGTGGAAGACTAAACTTGTAGTCCATTATAAAATCTACAAAGACAGCCTTCATGCTTTCAATATGGAACTAGGCAAAGCTAGACAGACTTTCTTCTCAAATATTATAAACAGCAATTTAAACAACACACGCACTCTTTTTGCTACTGTAGAGAGACTGACAAACCCCCCAAGCCAGATTCCCAGTGAAATGCTCTCAGAGAACAAGTGCAGTGAGTTTGCTTCGTTCTTCTCTGAGAAAATCAGTAATATCAGAAAGGTGATCAGCACATCCTTGAGTTGCACTGAGGTCAGACAGATCAAACCACCTGAGAAAGTAGTTACTATGTCTGATTTCAAAGAAATTGATGGCAAAATTTTGGAAGAAACTGTACAGCACCTTAAAACATCAACATGCGCTCTTGACACACTTCCCACATAATTTTTCAAAAGTTTGTTAAACAGTTTAGAAGCAGATCTCCTAGAAGTGGTAAATGTCTCACTTCGCTCTGGGAGTTTTCCATACTCCATGAAAACTGCAGTTGTCAAGCCCCTCCTGAAAAAGAGCAATCTGGATAAGACCATATTAAGCAGCTATAGACCGATCTCAAATCTTCCTTTCATAGGCAAGATCATTGAAAAAGTTGTCTTCAATCAGCTGAACAAATTCTTGAGCTTGAATGGATACTTTGACAATTTTCAATCTGGTTTCCGACCGCACCATAGCACAGAGACAGCGCTCATAAAGATAATAAACGATGTTCGCTTAACCTGTTAAGCTGCAACCCCACTTTTGAAAAATCCCCAGAAATGACATACCCAAACTGAAACAGATACAGTTAATGAACCCTTTGTACTAAAAGCACAAGTATGATCTCATTTGAAAGCTGACACCTGGTAGTTTATTGTAAATGTAGAATTAATTATTGTCATAATGATTTTTTTTTAATAGCTTCAAAGTTTTGTAAAGTTATTAGAATTTTTTTTTTTATGAAAAATATTAATGAAAATAAAATTGAAGTTGGCACTGGAGCAATCTAGAAATGCACTACAGCTAAAGCCACATGTCTGACCATGTTATATTTAAAATATGAAGATAATAAGTCTAAAACTCTGTATTTAGTTAAATGTTTTTCAAGATCATGTTATGACTTTATTTTGCTTAGGCTACTCTAAAAATGCTACTGATGTTTAGTCGTCTTCTAAGCATCCATTCAGATTTTTGTCTCTATTGTTTTGTGGTGCAAACGAGCCCCATTCAGTCTCAGTCTCCCCCTGCACACATTCACACCTCTCCAGCCTGGTTATGGCTCGAAATATGCATTTCTTTTGTCTGCATTATAGTTACTAACGACTGGCTATTCACAGCCTATTCATAGGGTTTCAATCCCTAATTTCTTTTATCAAAGTTCTCACTTCACATTTGAAGTGCACTAAATAGTGGTCAAATGCACTAAAACATATCAGTAAGCATTCTTATTTAGAACAAAATTCATAAAAGAATAACCCCTGATGGCAGGTGCACCTGGGCTAGCTAGCATGTTAGCTTAGCACACCATCAATACACGACCATTTATGAGATTAAAACCATGTTTGTGCTCCAAACTTACTTCATAATGCAATCGAGTGTTTTAAATAATCTTCTGTGATATAATTTGGCTTCAGATAAAAAAAAAAAAATCAGACAGAAAACATTATTTATAGTTTTATGCACGATGATAAAGTCTATATCGATTAGCATTACATTATAAATATAACCTATTATTATGAAAATACCTGGCATGGCTTGAAGAACACAGGCAAATCAAATATCATAGCAAACATGTTTATTGTCTTCAAAACATGCATATTACAGCGATCTCTGTAGCTTTGTGTGTAGCAGTGACGTCCTGGAATGTCACATGATTATGGCTCTTCTTCATGTCCCATATATGGATTATTTTTTGTGCATATAGCGCCCTCAGGCTATTGGTATGAATTGAAAACACTGCACATCTCAGTAAGAAGCGATCATAATGATTACATCGACGCATTTGGGTATAAATTAAATAAATATTATTCCTGTCTTTAGAAATATGACGTGAATCTATGAGAATATATCAATATTTCTCCAAGTTTGCACATTTTTGAGCTAAAAGCCCTGAAGGACGTTGTTTTGTGTATCGCTGTCATGACGACAGCACGGGAGTTTTTTATGAATGAAAGCGGCTGACGCGCATAATTCATATTAAAGGTATCGACTCATTTTTTCATTTCATAACTCCTGACACAAATTAAGACATAACTGTCACTATAAGTTTCTCAGAATACAATAGTGGTCAAATACTGAAACTTGAGTATTATATCTTTTTAATGATGTATAGTTTGTCAAGGTATAACATTAAATCTGATAGTAACTTTGAACTATATAAATAAAAAAACGCTTCAGTGCGCCCACGCACTGGTGAAGCTTAACAGGTTAAATACTGATTCAGGCAAATTATCAGTGCTAGTACTACTCGACCTCAGTGCTGCATTTGACACTGTCGATCACAACATACTTCTTGACAGGCTGGAAAACTGGGTCGGGCTTTCTGGGATAGTCCTAAAATGGTTCAGGTCATACTTAGATGGGAGAGGTTATTATGTGAGTATAGGAGATCATAAGTCTGAGTGGACATCCATGACATGCGGAGTCCCTCAAGGCTCAATTCTTGCACCACTCCTGTTCAACCTGTATATGCTCCCAATGAGCCAAATAATGAGAAAGAACCAAATCTCTTACCACAGCTATGCAGACGACACACAGCTCTACTTAGCCCTATCGCCTAACGATTACAGCCCCATTGACTCCCTGTGCCAATGCATTGATGAAGTCAACAGTTGGATGTGTCAAAACTTTCTTCAGTTAAACAAAGACAAAACTGAAAGACAAAAAGACGCACGTATCCGCTCACGGAATGGCGTCGCAAGCCGACACACCTATTCCCTCTAATTACTGGCCGTAGCGAGTACTCGGGAGGAAACCGGTTCCACACGTAGGCTATAAAACCTAGCGAACGTGTTCGGTGTCGCCCAGCCCGCAGCTCTACAATGTCTGTTAGCGAGGTGCCTTGTGCCAGAGCCCAGGAAGCGGCAACACTCCTAGTGGAGTGAGCCCGCAACCTGGGTGGGCAGGGCTCACCCTGGGACTCATAAGCCCTGGTGATAGCATCCACTAGCCAGTGGGCTAACCTCTGCTTGGAGACAGCCTTCCCCTTCTGCTGGCCTCCGTAACAAACAAAGAGCTGATCTGAGGTCCTAAAGCTTTGCGTTCTGTCTATATAAACCCAGAGGGCCCGGACGGGACAGAGAAAAGCTAGGGCTGGGTCTGCCTCCTCCTGGGGCAGCGCTTGCAGGTTCACTACCTGGTCCGCGAAGGGAGTGGTAGGAACCTTGGGCACATATCCGAGCCTGGGTCTCAATATAACCTGAGAAAGGCCAGGCCCGAACTCTAGGCACGATTCGTCGACCGAAAATGCCTGCAGATCCCCCACCCTCTTGAAGGAAGCCAATGCTAACAGGAGCGCTGTCTTAATGGACAGGATTTTAAGCTCGACTGACAGCAAAGGCTCAAAAGGAGGACTTTGAAGTGCTTTAAGCACCAGAGTTAAGTCCCAAGAGGGTACAGGGTGCAAGTTGCGAGGAGGATTTAGCCTCCTAGCACCCTTGAGGAATCTGATGACCAGGTCGTGCTTCCCCACGGACTTACCTTCAACTACATCGTGATGTGCGGCTATTGCGGCAACATACACATTAAGGGTGGAGGGAGACAGCCTTCGCTCCAACCCCTGTTGTAGGAAGGAGAGCACGACTCTGATCGGGCAAGTTCGTGGGTTCTCCCATGGGAAGAACACCAGCCGACAAACAGGTTCCACTTCAGAGCATAGAGGCGCCTCGTAGAGGGGGCTCTAGCTGAAGAGATGGTATCTACCACTGCCTGTGGCAGGCCATCTAGAACCTCCGCGTCCCATCCAGGGACCAGACATGGAGTTTCCAGAGGTCTGGACGCGGGTGCCATAGAGTGCCCCATCTCTGAGAAAGAAGGTCCTTCCTCAGAGGAATCGGACAAGGAGGGGCTGTTGTGAGGAGCATGAGTTCTGGGAACCAAGTCCGGGTTGGCCAATACGGGGCCACCAAAAGGACCTGCTCCTCGTCCTCCCTGACCTTGCACAGAGTCTGTGCAAGAAGGCTCACTGGGGGAAACGCATATTTGCGTAGGTCCCGGGGCCAGCTGTGGGCCAGGGCATCCGTGCCGAGAGTTCCTTCGGTCAGGGAGTAATACCACTGGCAATGGGTCGTGTCCGGAGAGGCAAACAGGTCTACCTGTGCGGCTCCGAAGATTCGCCAAATCAGCTGGACCACCTGGGGATGGAGTCGCCATTCTCCCAGAAGGGAAGGCTGACGTGAAAGCTCGTCGGCCACACAATTGAATTCCCCTGGGACATGAACGGCACGAAGCGACCTCAGATGCTTCTGACTCCATTGGAGGAGGTGGGAGGCGAGTCGCGACATACGACGGGAGCGCAGACCACCTTGTCGGTTGATGTACGCAACGGTCGCAGTGCTGTCCGTACGGACCAGTACATGCTTGTGTCTGAGAAACCCCTTGAGGCGACACAAGGCCAAGCGTACTGCTTGCAACTCTAGGCAGTTGATGTGCCAATGCAGCTGGGGCCCCGTCCACAGACCCGAGACTGCATGCCCTTTGTACGTGGCCCCCCAACCCTTGGCAGAAGCATCTGTGAACACCACAGCATGCCTGGAAATCTGGACTAGGGGCACTCCGGCCCGTAGAAACCCAGGATCCGACCAAGGGGTGAAGGTTTGGCGACAGTGCGGGGTGACTTTGACCCGGAACGTGCCGCTCTGCCACGCCCACCTCGGGACTCGATCGTGAAGCCAGTGCCGGAGCGGTCTCATATGCAACAAGCCGAGCGGCGTTACTGCGGCTGCGGCTGCCATATGCCCCAGGAGCCTCTGAAACTGTTTCAGTGGGACCGCTGTCCTGCCTCGAAAGGACTTGAGACAGGTGAGCACTGACTGGACGCGCTCCTCTGTGAGGCGCGCAGTCTGAGAGACCGAGTCCAGTTCCATACCGAGATAAGAGATCCTCTGCACGGGGCAGAGTTTGCTCTTCTCCCAGTTGACCTGAAGCCCCAACTGACTGAGGTGACGGAGCACCATGTCCCTGTGATCGCACAACACATCTCGCGAGTGAGCAAGAATGAGCCAGTCGTCGAGATAGTTGAGAATGCGAACGCCTTGTTCTCTCATGGGAACAATGGCCACCTCCGCGACTTTCGTGAAGACACGGGGCGACAGGGCCAGCCCGAAGGGTAGGACCTTGTACTGATATGCTCGACCCTCGAAAGCAAACCAAAGAAATGGTCTGTGTCGAGGAAGAATCGAGACATGAAAGTACGCGTCCTTCAGGTCGATCGCTGCAAACCAATCCCGGGGACGGATGCATTCGAAAATGCGTTTCTGCGTGAGCATCTTGAACGGGAGCTTGTGCAGGGCCCGATTCAATACTCGCAGATCCAGGATTGGCCGTAACCCACCGCCTTTCTTGGGTACAATGAAGTAAGGGCTGTAAAACCCTGACCTCATATCGGCTGGAGGGAACGGCTCGAACGCGTCCTTCGCCAGCAGGGCGTCGATCTCTTTCCGCAAGATAGGAGCATCCACTGGACGCACATGGGTAAAGTGGATGCCCTTGAACTTGGGAGGCCGGTGTGCAAACTGAGTTGCATAGCCGAGCCGAAAGGTGTGGATGAGCCAGTGCTACGGCCTCGGGAGCGCTAGCCAGGCTCCGAGAAACTGCCGCAACGAGCCCACCCGCACCGCCGGCGTACCCGCGGAGGGGCAGCGAGGCGGAAGGCAGGGACACGGCTCTGGTGGCATTGTAGCGGCCGAGAGCGGGGTCTGGGTGTGTATTTGGACAACACCTACCTGCCTCCACCGGGGGACAGACGGCAGAGAAGACCCTAGAGTGTTCTGCTGCGGGCTGTCGCCTGGCGAGAGAAGGGGAGGAGACGAGGAGCGAGGCCCAAGGGCGGCTGCTGGTCTCCGTACCTTCCCGCCCAGCAGCAGACAGGAGTGACGTGACCGGGGTGGCGCCACTGCTATCTGAGAGCTGGGGAGAGGGGAACGAGAGCGGCGCAGCTCTGGGGCGGCGCACACTGCCATTCTGACCCTCTCAGACGGAGGAGACTGGTCTCATTTTACTGCCAGTCTCGACCGTGAGGGGAAACGAGGAGCGAGGCCCGGGGGCATCGAGTCCTGGTTTCCGCCTCACCCAGCGAGAGACGAGAGTGACGAGGCCGAAGCCCTCACTGCCATCTGAGCGCTGGGGCCCGTGAGCGACTTAGAGGAAGTGGACTGCTCAAACTTTGGGTACCACTGACTGGATGACCAGCGGCGGAACAGAACAAAATTCTCCACCCGGCCCTCTCCCGGGGGAAGGAGTGGTGATGACACGCACTCCCGAAGAGCAGAATGTCACATACTCTGGTCGCTTCTCTCAGAGTTATTTCCCTTCCTTTTGCTAGGGGGAAACAACTCTGAGCGGGCTGGTTTTGAGGCGCTCCTGGACCACAAGTGTGGACATCGTCTGACCGAGGGCCAGCGTTGTGACTAATCACGGTCAGTCACTAAGCGCAGCTCCACCCCGAGTCAGAACTACCCACGTGCAGTGAAAGTGCAGGGGTAGTGAGAGAGGAAAAACTTCTGCAGATTTAGGCATGTTTGGCTTGCCATATTGGCACCAAAAAGCTTCCATACTGCCAAAATTTGTCACACACATCCAGGCACTTTAGAATAGCCCAGCAAAGTGTGGCTGTCAAGTCTGAATCTTCAGCATGAGAACACACCATTATAGAAGGAACTCAGCATTATTTTCAGAGTATAACAGCCCTCTCTCCGATGTAGCAATCGACATCTGCCCTCCCCTGGGGCCCCGAATGAAATGCTTGGTCCCTCATGAGAAAGACCAGAATCCCATCCGAAAGCCTCGACGGCACACGGCATGCTGAGCGGCTCAAGCCTTTACGAGAAAGGGGAGACGAACAACGTGCCGACGTGGTTATGCACTCATGAGAGAACATAACCACCCACAAACACAGTCTCAACACACTGATTAGGCATGTGAAACAGTGATCATGGCCGTCAACCAGGCATGCAAGACAGTGAACGTGGCCATCGCCTTGATGACACACGGCACGCTGAGCGCTCAAGCCTGCAGGCAAGGCGAACAACGTGCCGACGTGGTCATGCTCTCATAAGAAAGCATAAACCACCCACGAACACAGTCTCAGCATGTTTTCGATGCGCTAGAGGAGTAGGAAGCTCGTGAGGGTCTTTCACCTGGCGAGACATTCCGTACTGTAACCCTCAGACCACCAAATGCTCATTAACCAAAGTAGTCCTCTTTTTAGAAAAGGAACTAAATTGGGGAACAAGCAAATGGGACTCAACCTCGTAGAGGCACACGAGTCTCGGCCGCGCATCTAGAGCGCCGAATGACGCACGCTGAGTTGCCGTGACAACCCGCGCTGTCAGCCGGCGCTCGACGGCACACGGCACATTGAACGGCTCGATCCTTTAAAAAGGGGAGACGAACAACGTGCCGACGTGGTCATGCACTCATGAGAGAGCATGAACCACCCACGAACGCAGCTTCAACACACCGATTAGGCATGTGAAACAGCGGTCGTGGCCGTCAATGAGGACAGGAAACGATCGCATCCAGAAACACACGAGTGAAACGTCATCCTGAAAAGGACGCGATCTTCACTCGTGTTGCTCTTTCAGGAAGAAAGTACTCTCTTTATTGTGCTGAAGCACACAGGGATCCAACGCGGCGACACGGCGGGGAAACTGCAAGCCCGCTGTGCGCACTCAACCGTTTACCAGCTGTGAAAACAGCTTTTGAATTAACAGTGTAGACGCAGCCGGCAGACAGGAATCGCGTGGTCGCTGAAGCGCCGTCTCACCAACACAGAAAGATCCCCTCCTGAAACAGCAGACTCGTAGAGCATAAGAAAAATACAATCTTAAGCTCATTCACTCAAAGAGGACACAACCGGTCGGCTCCGAAGCAATAAGCGATGATGCAATGTTTGCTTCCGGGCTTTATACCCGCGCTGGTAGGCGGGCTGCGGAATGCAAATGTTGCATGCCAATGTTCATTGGCTCGTTTTAATTCACTCGAAGGCAATTGGTCTCCCTAGCGTGATCCCAATTCGTCAGGGGAACTCCCCCGACGAGGCGTCGGAGTTCCCTGCTGACGAAAGGGAATGAATGGTACTCCACATCACATCATCATCACTATTATACACCCCAATACATGTGACGTGATACGAAATTAAATGTTAATTGTTTCAAAACACGTGCTGTAAAATAATGCATTGTGATAGGTCATTTGCTCATCCAAGTTTCTCTTCTTTGCCGTCTTCCGTGTGTCCATGGCGTAAAATGAGGGCGTGGGGGAAGCGGAGACTTGAATATATAGGGGCGTGTTTTTCTAATGACGATCGTTTTCAGCCGCGGTATTTATAAAGGGCAGGTATTGCGTACACCTGGATTTCAAAGGTACGCACAACTTCATAAATCAGGCGGTGAGAGGAGTGTAAGCATAATCTTACGCCAACATATACGCCCGTTTCTACGCAAGAATGATAAATGAGGGCCATTGTGTTTTCCTCTTTTGTGCACTTTTACATAATACACCAACACTTGTATCTGTTCCCAAGAAAGTGGTGGCTGAAATATGTGCAGTAAGTGGACATCTTCTAACTTTCCAAAGGAAAGAAAGTATAAGACTTTGTAATGTCCATTTGTTTCCATTGCACTGGACAGTGAATAAACCCTCTCAGATAACTGTCATATGGAGGAACTAGCCTACCTGCAAGCGCATAAATAACTTTACTTCATTTATACTTGTATGCTTTATGGCTGCAATATAAGTTGCAGGATTCCACATCTACAGAAAGGCCTACAGAAGAGTCTGCACAGACAGAGGAGACACAGGCCTACAGGTGGGCAGTGTATAGCCAACTTTTCCTTTTTATTTGTTGCATGAGGCATGTGTCTAATATCTCTTGTTGCAGGCACTTGACCACTGGCTTTTCTTTACAAAGAACAATTGAAATAAAACTCAAGCATATTTGTATATAAGCATATTTGTCTTTTATTAAACATTTAATGAAAAGTGTTTTTATTTTTGGCAATGTTGTGTAATATGGCACATGCAACAATGTCACAGGCCCTGTCAGGTGTGCAACCCTCAGACACTGAAATCTTCCCTTTAGTTAGCCAAAGTTCATTTCATTGTGTGCCCTTGTTCTGGCTAGAGCTGCATTGTAACTGGTTTGGGTCAGGGAATGGGGTCATAAAACACCTGTCTGCAGGAACATGTCATAATCACAGTTCTGTTAGGATCAGCATAAGTGTATGTAATACAGTGAGCTTGATATTTAATTGTGGAACTTTCCTCACCCCTTTTAAATAATGTACATAAATGTGAATCTCTGAAAATGCTTAAGTCATGCACAGATCCTGGCCATTTTGCTTTCACATTTGTGATATGGAAGATTTTAGTCCACTGCCTTTTTTTAATTTGATATAATATTACTAATCTGGAATATTAAGAATCACAATAGTAACTGGGCTGCACATTTACATTGTGAACCCCCTTTCTGTTCACATAATCCCCTTCATTGAGGCCTTGATGGCAGTCTATAGTCTATGGTACCAATCACGTTAGTGAAGCCTGAGTGACACGTACTGTAATCGGCATGGTCATGATTGCATGATCTTCATAAAAAATTATGATAGCCTAAAAAAAATAAAATAAAAAACCTGCTTTAAAAAAACTGCTTTACAACATTGGGTCTTACGTGGCTTGGAAATGCCAAAAAAAAAACTAAAACTGTTTTTTAAACCTAAAAGCGCCAGGTAAACTCCGAATGACACGACAGACAGCACTTTCCATCAAGTTCTCTGCATCTCCAGTAGTGTAAAGGAAAGAGCCACTCGCAAATAATCTTAGGGCAATGCAAACAGTTTGTGCTGAGGTTAAAGCCCGACTCCGACAAGTCGAAAATAAATGTGCGTTTCCAACAAATGAATAATGTAAACGACAATCTCACGAGTCACGAGAAAAAATATATATTACAGAAAGTGCACTATCGCGCTGCGCTGGACTTCCCGTATCAGCTCAGCTTATAAAGCCGGGATCTAATCCTGTTTACATGAAATAAGCCTGCTCCCGAGCAGGTTTAAGATTGCGCATGTTGCTATGACAGCAAGTCCAGGATGAGCGTCGAAGAACCAAACAATTCAAGATCATGCCAAATCGCCAACAATCAAATCCATCTAACTGAGTTAGCGACGTACGAAGAACGGGCCCCTGTTCTGTTTTCTGTGTTGGCATTTGTTTCCTTGGTTACTCATTGCTTGATTATGACATGCACCCATTTCTCATTTCCGTTCATTA